>NC_057806.1:308140708-308271786 GCF_018294505.1 Triticum aestivum | reverse complement strand
ATTAGGGGAGATTGGAAAATTGATTTTGTGATTAGAGCTTAATTACTTTATGCATACAGCTTTTAGTACATCTGTTGGCAGGGAGTGAGAGTGCATGCCTCACCCGCCCCACCTAAAAATGATTTTTCTTTTGATTTGTAAATTTGAATCTATTTGTTTTAACCAAAAATCTAACTTACATTGCGTTCGCATATTCGTATTCTATATGACGAGGGCTTTGAAACAAGACCACTTCTGAATATGTTTTGACAAGTTTTAAAAACTTCACCAGGTTTCAATTGCTGAAATTTGTTAGAATGAATGATAAATTCATCAAATTTAAAAAAAAACTAAAAGTTAAACCCTCAACCCTAAGCCCTAACCCCCAAGCCCTAAACCCTAAAAGCAAATGGAACTTGGTAAAACTTAGTAAAAACTTAATATTGCGGCTATCAAGTTATAATGTTTCAAACTTGGTAAAATTTTATAAATTGTCAAAATGTATCCAAAATTGGTCTTGTTCAAAGGTACTTGTTGCATCGAACACAAATATGCAAACGAAACTTAATTTGAATTTTCGGTTCAGAAGATATAGTACTCCCTCTGTAAACTAATATAAGAGTGTTTAGATCACTATTTTAATATGCTAAACGCTCTTATATTAGTTTACGGAGGGAGTACTAGATTCAAGTTTGAAGATGAAGGAAAAGCATTGAAGGCGAGGTGGGTGAAGCATGCAACTCTTGACGAGTATCTTCCATCACGATACCACATATTGGCCAGCAGAGAGAGAAAAAATTGACAAGTTTTTTTTAACACATCTTGACGAGTTGAGAGCCAGCTCAATTACAAGATTGAAAAATCTCCTCCTGTTTATTTTGTTAAAAAAAAGAGCTAAATGGGGTGTTTTACTGGAATGTTGATCTTGTCCGACCGAAAAGCACAAATCCACCATCACCTTCAGGCCTTCATCTCATGGTCCAAAACCCCAAATCCAGCATCACCAATCAGCAACAAGACAGGCCGCTGGTGATAACACTTGACAGTTCATCGAACTCAACAAGAACACCATTACTGTAACTGGACAGGACACAAACTTAACCGAGATACAGCATTCACCTTATATCCCGCATTGTCACGGCCAAAAGAACATTAAGCATTCGACTCGTCAGGAACAGACTAACAATTGACGAGCAAAGTTGAACAGATGAGGACTAATAGGTTAACAATCGTTCTCTTCTTCATCTTTTTGGACAACGATCAGGTCAATGATCTTTGGTGAACATCCCCTCCAATGTTTTCAGCCAGCTCACGTACTGGGCCTGCTCCTTCTGAAGCAAGTGTTCACGAAGTGAGGTCGCCAGTTCGGGGGTAACGCCTCTTGCCAGGAGATATTCTTTCAGTGCAGCCTGTAGCTTAGGATCCAAATCCCTGCACATCAGAATGAAAAACACACACACTCAGTGAAATTAGAGAGGAACAGCACATGCTTCTTGAGCTTGCTGCTTTTTAAAGGAATCAATTGTCTTTTTGGTGTCTTTGTAAATTATAAATGTGATCCTTTTGTCTATGGTGGGACAACATGATCATTATACATTGAAACAACTGATATAGTTAACATCGACAAGAAGAATTTCATGGATGAGAAACACATCCAGTTGTTGTTGTTGTTGTTATTGTTGTTGTCCCAGTCTAGCCCCAGCTTAACATGCATCAGGTATGGAGTTTTGGCAGAAGATGCACTGTATGCCTTATCCGGTCAAAAACGGTTTAAGCCTAAATGACCAATCTGAGACAAGTCATCAAGCAAATGGTACAAGTTTACAAATTATCATATTACATATCATGAATTAGCTCCTCCTAATTTATAGAACAAACTCTCTCTATACCATTTGGTTTAGCCTAATTATTCATTACAGTAAAACAGCACAGCTATTTCGAGTAATTCTACATCTATGCCGATCCCGAAAAAGTGATGTTTAATTGTTCCTACTATCAAAACCATTACCCTTTGTCCCTTCCCTTACAATAATAATCGACAAAACCTCTTACTGTATCTCATGCCCAACTTCACAATGGAGAAAGGTACCGGTTCCAATTGCTACCATAAGTCGCATGCCAAGTAGTAGACATGACTTGGGGCAAGTCAGGTGCTACACTACATTCACGCAAACTTCTCTATCAACTAAAGGCGACATATGATGCTTTAATTCGGTATTACACCCGCGAGCAGCAATTTTGAGAAATTAGGGAATGAAATAAAGCAGAACCTAGAATTTTAATATTCAACACCTTTCAGATAGATCAACTCTGAGGGAGTATATCATTTAACTAATTTAGTGCCCAAATCAAAAGCAATTGCACAAATGTGCCACAAAGGGATGATCTCATAAAGTATACTGCCGCAATATTTATTGGCAAAGAAGGATCTCAGGTCTCTCAGTGTAATATCCAAAATTCCAAAAATTTGAACCACTATCAAATATATTATATAGGAAAATAACTATTCAAACTAAAATAATGGCAGTCATCCAAAGAGTTAGGGCAACAACTGATAAGTCCCCTTTGTACAAAAGGAATCTAAACAACTGGAAGTGGTACTGGCATTTCCTCTTAAATAATTTTAGGTTTAAAAGTAAGACCACCAGCAGTTAGTGGTCTCCACAAACTGCAACAGGAGTTTCAGACTTACAGTTATCAATGGCAGAGGTGTTGTGACAAGAAAATCCTATGCTCTTTAGAGCAACTTCAATGGGGCGACCCACTTCATCCGCCTGCGTCCGTTTGAGTCGGCACGGACAAAAGTGGCGGCCCAACCAAGGATTACGAGTCGACGAGTCGTTCCGAGGTTGAGACTCATAGACTAATCGGACTAGTCTTAGACTAGTGCTAGACTAGTCGACATAGTACTGTAGTACTCAACTACTAATACCTAGTAGCAGTATGTAGTAGTATGTAGTAAACTGTACAGCACATTACAGTATATACAATAAAACCAGCAGTGCTAGCCAACACTTGTCAGGCCCAGCCCAGCGCTGCGCAGCACGCCCCCCACCAGCTGGCCCATTTGGGCCCAAGTGGCTAGCCTACTTAGCTCACGTCCCAGTCACTGGAACCCAAGCTCCCAATCGATCCCATCACCGCCGCCAGCGCCATCACGCACGGGAGCATGTGCGCGTGACCCGCGCCTCCCGCCCCTTCCGCCGGCGAGCTCGCCGACCACCGCCGTGCCTCCTCCCTTCCTCTCCTCTCTCTGGCCTCAGGGCCGCGCTCGCCTACGGGTCATGGCCATGGCGGCGCGAGGAGGGCTCGACGGGCGCGTCCAGCAGCCGGTGGCGCATCTAGGTGAGGAGCAAGCCTGGAAAGAACTAGGGTTGCCCTCCCGCGGGATGAGCAAGCTCATTTATACCATCAAATTTTTGAGTCACTCGACTAGAACATGTCGACTAGCCCAGACTAGTCGTCGACTAATCCATCCACATCTCGACTCGGTAAACTAGTCTACACGAGAATCGCAGTCGACCTCCACTTTGCGACTCATAGACTAGTCTCGACTAGTCGTTCGACTCGTAATCAGTGGGCCCAACGCGCCGACCCAAACCCAAATCACGTCCGCTTCGCGTCCGCGCCAACGCATTTGCAGCCCAAATTTGCGCCCCAAATGTGTCGGCGCGGACGCGGAACGGACGCCACGCGCGCCTTCTCGGCGTTCGCCGCGTCCCCACCTGGCGGCCGTCCAACTACCCGCTGCCCACGCGGTCGGCTTAGGCCCGCGCGTCAACGACGGCGGCCATCCTTTTTTAAGCCGACCGTGCGGCAGGGCCGTCCTCATCCAAACTCGCCGTCCACATCTAGCAAGCTCTGCTCCCCCGTCGCCGGCAAACCCTAGCCACCACCACCACCACCACAGTAAGATGGGGCTCTTCTCCGACACCAGCAGCAGCAAGACCAAGGGCAAGGCCCCCGCCATCCCTTTCCCCTCGGAGTTCCTCCCACCTCTGCCGCCGCCGGCTCGCCAGCAGAGGCAGCACGTGAACGTGCCAGTGCACCAGGCGGAGTGGCACTGGCAGCACCGCATGCCTCTGCCGTACCCCGACGTCACCCTGCTGCACGACTGGCATCTGGATCCAGAGAGGATCCCAGTGCCGGCGGCGCCGCGGTCGGCTAGGGCGCACGCGGAGGAGGTGCAGTGCCGGCTGGTGCTGCTGACGCCGGAGTAGCGCCGCGATGCCACCTACGCATCCGACTCGCAGAACTGGAAGAGGTGGTTCGCCTTCGAGCACGAGGAGGCGAGGCGCTGCGGCGTGCGCGAGGTCGACCGCAGCCTGTCACCGCCCCCGCTCGTCGTCCGTGAGGAGGACCAGGCGGCGGAGGACGCCTACCGGGCGGCCCTTGCGGCGGTCTACCGCGAGAGCAAGGAGGATGAGCGGCGCAGGGTGGAGGCGGTGGAGGAAGAGGAAGCTCGTTACGAGGCGGCCATGGCGCAGGCCATTGCCCTCTCCGCGACCGGCGACTGCGTGCTGCCGCCGGTGGCCACGTCGTCCCCTCCCCGACGCCGCGTCAAGGCCTACCCGGAGCCGCAGCCGGAGCCCGACCCAGAGTCGTCCCCCATCGAGCGCTACTCCTGGACGGGAGTACTGCGCGAGTGGGTGTCCGCGCCACCAGTTTGGATGGGGGCGACGCTGGCGCAGGAGGCGGCGTACCTCGAGATGTGGCGCCAGCAACGGCTGGCCGAGGAGCGTCGTCGTGGCGAGTACGAGGAGATGCCCGAGCGCGACCTCGAGGAGGAGCAGCCCGAGGCTGAGGAGGAGGCGCGCCAGGCTGCGGCTACACAGGCGGCCGCCCAGCCCCCCGCGCCGGAACAGCTACCCGCGGCCTACATCGCTGCCGCCTGGAACACGGCGTTCCCCTGGGCCGGCCCTGCGCCGACGCTCATCGACCTCACCGACCCCGAGGAGGAGGACGACGCTGCCGCCTAGGGCAGCACGCCGCCTCGTAGTTTAGGTTGTTTTTATTTTTCTTAAATGCTAATGTGGACGCGTGGACTCTCACCGGCCTGGCCGGCTGTAATGTTTAATTAATGTTGCTTTTTTTAAATATGCATGTGTTCTTTTTTTTCTAGCGCCGTCAAAATGGGTCGGGCCAGCGTTGGGCGCACACGCCGACCCAAACGCGGAAGCAGACATCCGTGTCCGCCTGGCCGACCCAAACGGACAAAAAGCGGACAAAATCACTGTCCGTTTGGGTCGGCCCGTTGGAGTTGCTCTTACATCCTGCATCCAGCTATTGGGAAATTCCACTGAACGTAAAAACAGACTCTCCCCAGATAATCCATGAGAAATTCTGCGGTCAGTCACCCTTTGTATTGTAAGATTTTTTTTTTTGGAGGATTCCGATCCTTAAGAATTTTTCTGTATAAATGCCCTTTGGTTCACAGAAACGGTGCTGCCGAATTCCTACGGATAGATTTCCTATGCTCCAGTACCACCGGAATTTCAAAATTCACCAAAATCATTTTTCTAAACACATTCGCTTATGATTGAGGCGATTTTTCTATGTTCAAACGAAATGATAATTCATTCACCCTTCTTGGGGCTTTGTAAAGAAGTCCTGTGATTTGCACTTCATTCCTATCGGATTCATGTTTTTAGGGCTTCTTTGATTCAAAGGAATTTTATAGGATTTCTGGAGGATTGAAATTCTTAGGATTTTTTCCTATGTTGGTCCTTTGATTCATATGATTGGATCCCATAGGAATTTTTCCTATGGAATCTTTTGTACTACATTTCATAGGAAATTTAACATCCACTCCAACCTCTTTTTACAATTCCTTTGTTTTTCCCGTGACATCAAACAATCATTGCTAATTCTATAGGATTCAAATGGGCATTGCCACTCCAACCCTACACTTTTCCTATTCCTACGTTTTCAAAATCTGCTAATTCTATAGGATTCAAATGGGCATTGCCACTCCAACCCTACACTTTTCCTATTCCTACGTTTTCAAAATCCTATGAATCAAAGAGGCCCTTATTTTCCAACTGACCACACCAGCCAGGTTTCACTATCACTCTATCAGAGATAACGGAATAACAAAGTACCAACATCCTTGTGCAACAGAAAGTAAAGACTAAGCTAGGATTTCAGGCTGCGCAATGCTAGCCATAGTGGTGTTTTTTCATGTTCCTGCTTTTAATTCAGAATGCTCCCTCCCTAATATACATAACATCATTATAGCAGAATAAAAAATCAAGCAACGCAAGGAACATTACCCGAAGTCTGGCCCTTCATACTTGCTGTCTCCACCATCGCCAGGGAACGCGTGATACGAGAGGGCAGTTATATCATAGCCAGCAGCAGCGCCGCGGCCGGCGGCAACCGCGCGGCAGTCGAAGCGCAGCAGCGGTTCCACTCCTGGCTTGCTGATGAACACCTTCATGAGCGCGTCCCTGGGCAGCGGCTCCTCGCCTTCGAACCGCAGCGGGGCGAGCAGCGCCGACACGTGGACCTCCTCGGCGTCTCCGCGGCGGCGCAGAAGCACGTCCTGCGCACGCGGCGCGTCCGACACGGTGTCAAAGTCGAGAGCCTCCTGCGAATGGGAAAGGGGACGTGAGTGGCGCTGGGTTGGGGCTGGAAGTCAGTGGTGGGAGGATAGGGCGAGGGGTACCTGAGAATGGAGGGAAGGGGGGGAGGAGGAGGGGGGCGAGGAGAGCTCGTGGGCGATCTCCGCACGCAGGGCGGCTAGGACGCCGTCGTCCTTGGCGCCGCGGCGGCGCCGGCGGAGGAGGGCGGAGGCGGACGTGCTCAGGCGCCGCAGGAACATCGCACCGGGCTTGAGAGAGATGCGGATCGGTCGCGACTCGAGCCTGGTGCGGTCGTAGCGGTCCGTTCGCAAACCAAATCAACCATGAGCACAGCTCAAAAACAAAAAACAGAAACCTTTTTCTTCATGAATATGTGTCTCATTCGTAAAGATTAATATACAAGGCACATAAAGACCAACATGACAAAACTAAAAAGACAGCAGAACGTCTCAGCGCTTGACACCAACGCCAGTGACCTGTCTCCGGCACCATTGTAGCAGTCATCGAAAGAAAAAAATGACGGATCACCTTCTCACTCGAGCTTGATGTGGCTCCGTCGCTGATATGCAACTTTGCGGACCTTCAAGATGGCTCGCTGTCGGTGTCAAAACCGGTGAATATCGGGTAAGGGGTCCCGAGCTGTGCGTCTAAGGTGGATAGTAACACGAGGCGTGGGACACAATGTTTACCCAGGTTCGGGCCCTCTCGATGGAGGTAATAACCTACTTCCTACTTGATTGCTCGTGATGATATGAGTATTACAAGAATTGATCTACCACGAGATCATAGATGCTAAACCCTAGAAACTAGCCTATGATTATGATTGTTGTTGTCCTACGGACTAAACCCTTCGGTTTATATAGACAACGGATGGGGCTAGGGTTACACAGAGTCGGTTACAAGGGAGGACATCTACATATCCGATTGCCAAGCTTGCCTTCCACGCAAAGGAGAGTCCCACCCGGACACGGGACGAGGTCTTCAATCTTGTATCTTCATAGTCCAACAATCCGGCCAAAGAATATAGTCCGGCTATCCGAGGACCCCTCCAATTTAGGACTCCCTCAGTAGCCCCTAAACCAGGCTTCAATGACGATGAGTCCTGCGCGCAGATTGTTTTCGGCATTGCAAGGCAGGTTCCTTCTTCGAATACTCCATAGAAGATTTCGAATACAAAGATAGTGTCCGGCTCTGCAAAACAAATTCCACATACCACCGTAGAGAGTATAATATTTCCACAAATCTAATCTGCTGACAACTTTTCATAACGTGATATCACGCCATGGCCGGTCATTATTCGAACCGTTTTTCTCAACCAGCTACTGCACATATTGCGAGGCGGTTTTCTTGGCACGTCTTGTCGAAGCAGAGATCGTGTCCCCTTATCACGAGATTCTCATCGATACGGGTGTGGGTAACCCAACCACGCCTGCTGGTATGACTCCTCGATTTTAGGCAAGTTCCAAACGGCCACGCGGAGGACGCTTGATATTCGCCCTCTTTATAAAGGGGCCAAGGCCTGTCCTTTTCTTCTCGCACTCAATCCTCCTCCACCCCGAGTTCCAACAGCCAAGGCCCAGGCTAAGCGCTTCGGTTCTTCAACCATGTCCGGATCCAACCTTCAAGGCCGGTGGATGACTTCCTCTGTCACAGAGGAGGACATCAAGAAGCTAAGGGAAGCCAGGTATCTGACCGCCGAAATCTCGCACAGGCTGCCTGCTCAAGGGCAAGTCATCCCCACTCCCGAACCCAACGAGAGCGTCGTATTTGTTTCCCACTTTCTCCGAGGGCTAGGCTTTAGTCTTGATCCCTTTGTTAGAGGGCTTATGTTCTATTACGGGCTCGATTTCCATGATCTGGCTCCAGATGCCATCCTTCACATCTCGTCGTTTATCATCGTGTGTGAGGCCTTCCTCCGCATCACCCCACACTTCGGATTATGGCTCAAGACCTTCAATGTGAAGCTGAAGATGATCGATGGGCGACACGCAGAATGCAGAGGTGCCATAATAAGCAAAGGCATCGATGCTCCAGGGCCAAAGGGATCCTTCCCGGAGGTGTCCAACTTATGGCAACGGGAATGGTTTTACATCACAGCTCCCCGAAGTACAAAGTGGGCAGCTGCCCCCGCCTTCCACCCAGCCCCCCCCCCCCCGCCACAACTGGCGTCATGGGTCAACAAGGGGCTGGACTGGGGGCAGTTAATGACGTGCCGACATTGCAAAGTCGCATCTGAGATCTCCTCAAGAGGGATGTCAGTCTTGTCAAGGTAATGCAAGTTATGCTAGTTCGTCGGGTCTTGCCATGCCAACGTCGATCTCTCCGTATGTGGGAGTTCAACCCGGAAGGACCGCGAACTATTCAACAGTTCTTCGGCGTGACGCTCGAAGAGATGTATGGATTGTTCTTCGGATCACGAATAAAGTGTCCGGACACCACCGAGGATGCGGGTCTCAACTGCAACCGTTCAGATACCCAGGTAAGTAATTCCACGGCCAAACATGCTGTCTTTTTATTTGTCACAACATCATTCTGAAAAAATCGGTCTTGGCCAGGACTGGATAAGAAAGGCGAAGATGATCAGGTGTTCGGCCCCCCTTCCCGAAGGTTCACCAGATCCTGTACTAGCCAGGATGCTCGAGCACGCACTTTATCAAGTGCCATCAGGGGAAGATAAAGGGGGGATAAAGAAGCCGATAGCGGGCCTCACACATCACTCATCCAAACCGGGGGAATCAGTGTCTCCGCGAAGGAGGATAATCGGGAAGAAGAATCTAGAATCCCCTCTCCCCAAGGAAGGAAAAGGACCATCTCCGAAGACTTGGAAACGAGAGTTTCCAAACGAGGGAAGAAACCTTCGCCAAGGGGCCCTCCCCAGAGGGCGTCCTTACCGCACAGTGCCCGCAAGGGGGTCAGCCCTCCATCGAGCTGTAAGTGAACAAGAGTACTTTTGGTAAATATATTCTGCTTTATCTCCGAGGACAGTAACCGAGACATATGTCTTGCCGTCCGGATCGTAGCCCTTCTGGACAGAGTTTGTCTTCGGGGGATCTTCTTCCGGAGATGATGGAGAGTGAAACGCCTCCCCCTATCTCCTCGCCTCCTGGGGCGGATGACCCTGAGGTGTCATCACGGAGGATTTCTCCTGACCCGCCAAGGCCAGAAGGCAACCCTTCGGCCACCCGAAGTCCGGAGTATTCGGCTTCTAAGGAGAGCAACAGAAAAAGTCTGGGATTGTCCGGTGCACAACCGGACATACTGATGGGTCTTTTGGAGAAAGCGGCTATCTCAGAGGAGCATCATACTTTAATTGGTACGGTGGTTGAGAGGATTTCATCCGTCAAAAGTGGGTTGCATGAAACTTTTACGAGCCCGCTGAGAGGCTTTGAGGTACGCAAAATAATATATAAATTTTTTGATGGTACCGCATACGCTAGGTGTGCTCTATATAGGTAGTAGCCCCTAAGACTCTGGTTGCTGTCCAGAGGCGGCAAATAGTGGATCATAGTCCCAGGTAATGATCGCGCTGCTTTTATGTGCAGGCGGCTGACGGTCCGGTGGCTGGCCGGACTGCTGAGTTTGCTGCACTGAGCTGGCAACTTGACATGGTAGATGTCGACATTGCACTTGTGAACAAGCGGCTTGACGAGGCACAGGGTATGTATTTTTGGGTGGTCAACAGATATTAAGAGGAGCATGATGCTAGTATCTATAATATGCTGTGACTGCAGATGGAGCTGCCGCCGTGGAGACCCTTCGGGCGGAACTTGCCCGAGCCAAGGAACAAGCCAGGAGAAGTGATGCGGGCCGCCCTAAAGGCGGCCGAAGACTTAAGAGCCAAATAGACTGCTCATCACAAGAGCGAAGATAAAATAGCCAAGATGGTTGTTGAGCTGAAAGATGCCGCCGACCGATATGAGTTGCTTGAAAAGGAAAACCAAGCAAGAGCGGCCGACCTGAAGAAAGCCATGGAAGCAGCCAAGGAAACCCGTTCTAAAATCAGAGCGGCGAAGGAGGAGCTCCGTCAAGCCGGAGATATCATGGCTGGGAAGCCCTTTTTGTTGTGGACGAAGTTCGGAGATTCGAAGTATGCCCTTCTGGATCAATTATGGAGTTCCGTAGACGCGTACTTGGACTTGGCAACAAGTGTTGTTGATGCGACTGAGTTTTTCAAATATAAAAAAGGTCACAAAGTGGAAAAGTTGTTCTGGTCGCAGTTCAGTACTCCAAGGCGTCCGCTGCTGTTAAATGAGCAAATGGCCGAGTGGGCTGAGCTCCATAGGTTGTCCGGGCTTGCCATGAGGTCTGTCGTGGATCATCTTTGGCCGGAAGGACCAAGGCCGAATAGTTACTTTGGTTTAGTGCAACGATTCCTTGGTGTTGTGCCGCATATCGACGCTGTAAAGAGGTCGGCGTGCATAGAGGGTGCGCGGATGGCCCTTGCCCGTGTTAAGACCTACTGGGCAGAGATGGATGACACCGCTATTGCAACCCGAGGTCCGACCGTAGGCCAGGTCTCAGCCGAGCACTATTTTGAAGAAGTCCTAGAAGGCGCTCGTTTAACATAGGCTCAGTGCTTGAAGAGTATCATGTTCGAGTGACATGTATCCCAATTGTAAAACAATGCTATTTGAATTATAAAGGCTATGTTTATACTTTTGCCTGAAAGTATTATGATGCCTCCTGTGCGGCTGTTTATGTATGTATATAACCTGAAAGTTTGCATTCATCGGCTTCAGCCCCCACGCATATAATGCGGGGGTGTTCGAAAAAGCACGTATTCACACTTGATCCAACGTCTTGGTCCATTAAGGAGGTGATGGCGCGGCGAACAAGGCAATCGGACTATATAGCTTTAACACTTTCACTTAGCCATAGGAGTTTGACAGTGGGGCTACTATATAGCCCCTGGTACTTCCGCGCTTATCCAAATACGGTGCACGTACATATGTGACCGGGAAGCCGGTCCTTCGTTAATGCGTAGGAATCACGAAGATTC
Organism: Triticum aestivum; assembly: GCF_018294505.1. NCBI lineage: Eukaryota > Viridiplantae > Streptophyta > Magnoliopsida > Poales > Poaceae > Triticum > Triticum aestivum. Next base: position 308,260,224 of record NC_057806.1, on the reverse strand, counting down.
CGCTGAGTCCTTGAGTGGTTGACCAGTCTCACGCTTTATCATGACAGTCAGTTTTCGGGTTTCTCTACTGAGGTGCTCATCCAGATGAACCAGGGCACAATCACAGTAGTTCTCTCGGTGCCACCTTAGCCGATAGAGCGGAACGTAAGGTAGCAAAACACGGGAGCCAGGCAAACCCAACTATTGACCAAAGACATGATTCAGAGCTGATGCATATAAGGCCAAACTCGCGACGCCGAACACTCCCTAAGGTATTCGGACTTTACAACATATACCGGGCTAAGTAACGCCCTTGATAATGAACCCTGGATTTCCAGGCACGTGCATCGGTCTGACGTGGCCAAATGCCAATAACGCCAGCATCCCTCTCAGTTGTGTTGAGCAGCCGGAGGGTGTGAAGCAACAAGAGACAGTAAGAAAGGTTTACACAGGGTCTTAATCTAAAAAGAAACCTTTGAGCGGGGCCCTGCTGCACGTCTGTGCCTGTGTCTCCGTTATGCCGTATCCTGGAAGGGTGTAGCACGATTATCATCTGTAAAAGAAAAATCCTAGGTTAAAGTCTTCATGTGAAAAATGGTTATTCTTAATAAACCATTAAAATTCAATCTAAATAAGTTCAAGCCGAACTGTAGTCCTTTTTACATGCGGGAAGCCCCTAGCGCCACCTATGGGGGGATATCCATCGACCCAATCTCAGGTTTATCTGAGCTGTTACAACTAGGGGTGTGCCGGACTCGTCTAGCCGTGTCCACGGTCTTGACGATCGATCATTTATTCTGGTTGGAGAGGTCGTCAGTGTTCGGCTGCTAAAGCCGCCATACACTCTTCCGCATGTAAGGAACACTCTGTGTTTCCGCTAACTATGATGATGCCATGTGGACCGGGCATCTTAAGCTTAAGATAAGCGCAATGCGGTACTGCATTAAAACGAGCGAAGGTCATTCTTCCGAGTAGTGCTTGATAACCGCTTCGGAATGGAGCGATGTCGAAGGTTAATTTTTCACTTCAGAAGTTGTCAAGAGAACCGAATACAACCTCTAGTATTAGAGAGCCCGTGTAGCGGGCCTCTGGCCTGGTATTACTCCTTTAAAGGTAGTATTGCTTTGGCCGATTCTTGTCGGGTCTATCCCCATTTTGCGGACTATGTCCTGATATATTAGATTAAGACTACTGCCGCCGTCCATAAGGACTCGGGTGAGATGGTATCCGTCAATTATTGGGTCTAGTACCAAGGCAGCCGATCCCCCGTGCCAGATACTAGTCGGGTGATCCCTGCGATCAAAAGTGATCGGGCAGGCTGACCAAGGGTTGAACTTGGTGGTGACAGACTCCACAACACATATGTCTCGGAGTGCGCGTGTGCTCCTCCTCTTTGTTACATGAATCATGTTCACTGTTTTGACCTCTGGTGGGAATTTTTTCTGTCCCCCAGTGTTTTGCTAGCGAGGCTCATCCTCGTCCTCACTTGGTGTCTCCCTCCCCTTTTGTTCAGCGTTTAGCTTGCCAGCCTTCTTGAAGACCTAACATTCTTTGTTGGTGTGGTTTGCAGGTTTGTCGGAGGTGCCATGAATCTGACATAATCTGTCTAGAATCTTGTTTAGGCTGGACGGTCCATCTCTGCCGCCTTTGAATGGCTTTTTCTGTTGATCGGGTCGAGAGCCCCTGAATCCGGCGTTTACCGTTGTGTTGTCTGGGTTGTCTTCATTGTTTCGATGCTTGCTTTTATTGTATCGTGGTTTTCCATTGCCATCCCTGACTTCGGATGTGCCTGGGTCGCTGTTGCCGCTACGGGCCAGCCAACTATCTTCGCCCGCGCAAAAGCGGGTCATAAGGCTTGTTAGGGCTGCCATTGTCCTTGGTTTTTCCTGGCCGAGGTGTCTGGCGAGCCATTCGTCCTGGACACTGTGTTTGAAAGCCGCTAAGGCTTCGGTGTTCGGGCAATCAACAATTTGATTCTTCTTAGTGAGGAATCTGTTCCAAAGCTTTCAGGCTGACTCTCCGGGCTGTTGAGTTATGTGACTTAAATCGTCTGCATCCGGAGGTCGGACATAGGTCCCTTCAAAATTGGCCCTAAAAGCATTCTCAAGCTCTTCCCAACTTCCAATTGAGTTTTTGGGGAGGCTCTTCAACCGGTGCCGAGCTGGTCCTTTCAACTTGAGGGGCAAGTATTTGATGGCGTGGAGATCATCTCCGCGAGCCATGTGGATATGGAGGATAAAGTCCTCGATCCAGACCCCAGGATCGGTCGTTCCGTCGTATGCCTCTATGTTCATGGGTTTGAATCCCTCGAGAAATTCGTGATCCAGAACCTCATCGGTGAAGCATAGGGGGTGCGCGCCACCCCTGTATTTGGATGTGTCATGGCGTTCTGATGGTTGTAGTGTTTGGGTTTGATTCTGTGCCAGAGCGCGCTTCCTAGATCCATAGATGGACCTGGTCAGACCGGCTTTTTGGTGCAAGTCCTCACGTAAGTCGTGTATTAACTTATGTTTGACATCATTAGCCACGGGGTGGTCGATCCGGCTGATCGACCATTTTATTTTTCGGCTGTGTAGGCTCTAAAGCCTCATCATCGAATTCAGGTAGCAGCTTGCGCTTTGGATAGCTCTTTGTGTGGCGACTGCCATCGTACTTTTCTTCAATGTCGAGCACTTTGTTCCATATACTGTTTAGTGTATTTTGCGCGGCCTTAAGCCTTTGCTTCTGCTTCTTTAGACTCCTCACGGTGGTGATAAACCTTCTATGGAGGTTCTCTTGCTCCAAGTGCCTTTCCGGGATGATGTGTGCATCGTCGTCCGGACTGTTCTCCTCTCCGGAGACAGGTTGGTTAGCTTTACCCTCGGCGTTGCCGTGATCGGGCAGCGGCTCCGTATCGTGCTCATCGTCCGTTGGTTCATCCTACTCTGTTGCTGGATCCCTGTGGTCATCATTTCCTTTGGAGTCGACCGGGGTATTATTCTTTCCAGCGCTGTTATTGCTGTTTTTGCCGAGGCGGGATTTGGAGCGGCGCCTACGTCGTCGCTTTGGTTGCTTCTCGAGGGGATTATCCTTCGCTGCATCCTTCCTCTCCTCGTCATTATTGCACGTGTGACGAAGTGACTATCCAGCGCCCTGTGGGTGGTGGTTCCTGTTCCTCTCCTGCATCGTCGTCCTTACCGTCGATGTCTTCGGAGCCGAAATCAAGCATGTCGGTTAAGTCGTCGACAGTGGCTATTAAGTGGGTGGTGGGTGGGGAATTAATTTCTTCATCGTCCGCTTCCCACTCAAGCCGGACATAGTTCGGCGAAGGGTCTCCTGACAAGGAGAGAGACCTCAATGAATTTAGCACGTCACCCAAGGGCGAGTGCTGAAAGATATCCGTGGAGGTAAACTCCATGATCGGTGCCCAATTAGATTCGATAGGCACGGACGCAGGTGGTTCGGAGCCTGTGGCCGGGGACGAATCCAAGAGTCTATCGCCGCTAAGCGTGCGGCCTCCATGGCGGGGTCCATACACCCGTCCTCGGATGGCGCGATCTGCTCCGGATCAAGGGTCGGAGTTGCCACAGGTGTGATCTCCCGAACACTGTCCGGTGGCAGAGCTAAATCATGCTCGTCGTGATTGTGCGGCGCACCTGGCACAGGCTCGAATCCGTCGAAGATGAAGTCTCCGCAGATGTCGGCAGTATAGTTTAAGTTTCCAAACCTGACCTAGCGGCCAGGGGCGTAGCTCTTGATCTGCTCCAGATGGCCAAGTGAGTTGGCCCGCAGTGCGAAGCCGCCGAATACGAAGATCTGCCTGGGGAGAAAAACCTCACCCTGGATCGCATCATTGCCAGTGATCGAAGGAGCCATCAAGCCTTATGGTGATGACACAGTGGAACTCTCAATGAAAGCACCAATGTCGGTGTCAAAACCGGCGGATCTCGAGTAGGGGGTCCCGAACTATGCGTCTAAGGCGGATGGTAACAGGAGGCTGGGGACACAATGTTTACCCAGGTTCGGGCCCTCTCTATGGAGGTAATACCCTACTTCCTGCTTGATTGATCTTGATGATATGAGTATTACAAGAGTTGATCTACCACGAGATCGTAGAGGCTAAACCCTAGAAGCTAGCCTATGATTATGATTGTTGTTGTCTTACGGACTAAACCCTCCGGTTTATATAGACACCGGAGGGGGCTAGGGTTACATAGAGTCGGTTACAAGGGAGGAGATCTACATATCCGAATTGTCAAGCTTGCCTTCCATGCAAAGGAGAGTCCCACCCGGACACGGGACGAGGTCTTCAATCTTGTATCTTCATAGTCCAACAGTCCGGCCAAAGGATATAGTCTGGTTGTCCGAGGACCCCCCCCAATCCAGGACTCCCTCACTCACCAAAGACGAAACCATTACCTTTGAACGAATCAGACCGGGGCAACACCTCGGACACATCATCGAACTTCAGATCTGACACCCCCACATGACTAAGACGTCGAAGGAGGAAACCATACATGCCATCCATGAACCACGAGCCCAGCCCACACGCCGTCTTCCAGATGTTGTGATCTGCATCCGCTCCTTGACTACCTCCCAAGCTCCGCGCCGATGTTGGAGCAGACAACATCGCAACAGCGGAGCCCGAGGACATGTGTCCACCACAAGGATGTCGCTATGGCCACGACATCCCCGCTTGAGACTGGTTCCCAGATCCTTCACCAATAATAGAGACGATCGCCTCGCCGGAGAAGAATCTGGAGCTTCTTTATCCAGCATCGCCGTTGCCGCCACCAAAGCCAAGACGTCAAACGATCCAAAACCCTAAGCTTCTTGGGACCTAAAACCAAAAGCTAAAATGATCCACACACGCGGGATCCGGCGACCCCCCTCACCACCAACGACCAAAAGTTCACCGGCAGAGGAGAGCCCCCGGGCAGAGGTGAGGAACGCGGGTTCATCCATGCCATCTTACCATTCTTCTTTTCTCTGATGCTCTTGGCAAACGGAGTCTATGCGTGCATCATAATGTGTATGAAATGTAAATGATTGAATAAAAAAATCAAGAGCTTTGTTTGATTTCAGAATCATCTATTTATACAAGAATTTGGGCCGCCTATAATAGGCGTGCGTTACAAAGAGACACCTATATGGATAGATGAGTCCGTATAACCGACTAATGACGTATCTAAAGATGATTCCCTAATAAACCTTTGAGAATTTTCCATTCATAATAGTTCTATCAACTTCTGCTTCTGATTTTTTTCTTAGAAAAACTTATGGTTCAGAGTTTATTGAACTAGTTTTAGAAACGTTTGTGAATAATATACTCCCTCTGTCCGGAAATACTTGTCATCAAAATGAATAAAAGGGGATGTATCTAGATGTATTTTAGTTCTAGATACACTTTTTTTGTCCATTTTGATGACAAGTTTTTTTGGACGGAGGGAGTATATGACAAAAATACCATTGTTAGATCATCTACAAAAGACCCATACTCTCCCGATTTGTCTGGGTAAACAGCTCGGACGCTGCCTGGACAAAAAAATCACACCTAATCGGACCACTCATATCTGACCCAAATGTCTAGGCTATTTGGCATCTGTAAGTGCATCTAGTGCCACCCTTAGTTGGTTTTGGAGTATTGACGACAAAATTGGTTGGGGACTAATGTGTTCATGAGAATCACAGGATAACACAAATAGTAGTCCCATATTGATTCAGTTTACCTACCAGAGATGACCCTTAAAAATGTATGAAGACATTGAAGACAATGGTGGTCTGTGAAAATATTCACAATGAAGATTATGACATGAGAAGACATCGCATGAAGACTATGGAGTATGAAGACATAGTTGTTTTGTAGTTTCCTTTTCTTCTTTGTTGAGTCATAGGAACCACCGTACTGTTAAGTGGGGTCTAAGTGAATAAAGTCAGAGTGACTGATGTGATGCTTAACCAAATCCTATGTCTTCGAGCAAAAAAAATGAGAGCAAATCTTATCCAGAGCTAGATGAGTCAGCTTTACTTGTAGCCCAAGTCAAGCTGTCGCGTGTGTTTGAAATCTGACCGTTGGACACGTGTTAGTTCCTTAGTGACCCAGGGTCATTTCGAACATATCAGGTCAGGTTGCCTCCTGGCTATAAATAGCCCACCACCTACACCATAAATTGGTGGCTGCTTAGAGTTAGTATAAGACTTTTGTCGTTTGAGAGCAACCCACCTCCGAAGCATTTGAGAGAGAGATCCTTGCGAGGACAAGGCCCTATACACCCAAAGCCATAGAGTGTTAGGCATCACTGAAGTCTTTCTGTCCGCGTGATCTAAAGACTTGTTACACTTGAGGACTGTGAATCCTCCAACCAGTTAGGCGTCGCGTTCTGAGCGTCCAAGAGTCATTCTGGATCGCCGGTGAATGAAGTATGTGAAGGTTTGGAAGTCTACCTTGAAGACTTACCAGAGTGATTGGGCGGGGACTGTGTGTCCTTAGCTTAAGGGGAATAAGGTGAAGACGCGGTCTTCTAAGTTAAATCTCAGCCTCCCTAACCAGACGTACAGTTGTCACAGCAAGTCGAACTGGTCTACCAAATCTTGCCTTCACCAATCTACTTGTTCTATCCTTCACTTCCCTTTACTTTACAGTTTGTCTTCGTGAAGTCATTGCTTGCCTGTGTGATCTGATTGACTTCACTGAGTGAAGACTGTTTACCATTTGGCTTCATACTATTTTCCATCCCGATCCATACTACCTAGCTGCTAATAGTATTCATGTTTTCATTTCATTGCTTACTTGACTATGGCTTGTCTAGTGTAGTCTACTTTCCGCTGCATATCAATAGGTTCATTTCTACTGTTTGTCTTCAAAGCCCTCGTGTTTTGAAGACTTTCATAAAAATCACCTATTCACCCCTCTCTAGTCGATAACTAGCACTTTCGATTGGTATCAGAGCGAGGTGTTCCCTTGTTCTATGTGATTTGGTTTAACCACCTGAAGTTTTAGCTATGTCGACTGTAGGGATAATCAAAGTCTCCGCTGTGTGCCCTGTCTTCGATGGCATAGAATACCCCTACTGGAAGAATAAGATGCGCATGCATCTTGAAGCCACCTACGTCGATCTCTGGTATGTCGTCAAGAACAGCATTCTCAGGGTCGGTGAAGGTGTCACCGCTGCCGATGTCAAGAGGTTCATTCAACTGGACTCAACCGCCAAGAACATCATATGTGGTCACCTGACCAAAGGACAGTACGACTGTGTGAGTGCACTGGAAACTGCGAAGCTAGTCTGGGACTGGCTCTCCAAGGTCAACGAAGGCGTCTCAACCCAGAGAGACTCAAGGATCAGTGTTCTTCGCAACCTCTTCAACCGTTTCAAAAGAAATGACAATGAGAATGTCCAGCTCACATTTGATCGCCTCGGTGATATCACAAATGAGCTTCGCGCACTCGGCGCCACTGAGATCACCAAGCACGAAATCGTCAAGACGCTTCTGAGATCACTTGACAGCTCATTCGACACCCTGGCCCTGATGATTCAAGAACGCCCTGACTTCAAGGCTCTCGATTTGTCTGACATACTTGAGAGGCTCAACACACATGAGTTTCAGCTATCTGAGAAAAGTGATATATATATGGTCCTAACTATGGCCGAACTCGCGCTTTGAAGGCAAAGGATGTTTCCTCATCTGAAGAAGAATTTGACTGCAGTTCTGAGGGTCCTAAAGACATTGGGAAGGAGCTTGCTATGCTTGTGAAGAAGTTCCAGAGGTTCACCAAGAAGAAAGACTTCATAAAGTCTTCAAGATCCAACTCAAGAAATGATGAAGCTTCCTCACATGACTACAAGAAGAGAACATGCCACAAGTGCAAGAAACCTGGTCACTACATCTCTGAGTGTCCTCAGTGGGATAATGAGACTAAGAAGAAGAAGAAGAAGGAATATGATTCTGATGACAAGAAGAAGAAGAAATCCTCAAAGTCTTCCTCCAAGTCTTCATCGAAGTCTTCATCACACAGGAAGAGCTCATCCAGCAAGGCTCGTGCGTTTGTTGGCAAGGAAATGAATTCAGAGGAGGAGTCTGCATCTGAGGAGGTTGAGGTGGAGTCTAAAGAGGAATCTGATTCAGGCGTGGCAAGCCTGGCTCTAGCTTCAGCATATGTCACCAAGTCCATCTTCAACACTGAAGACAATGGCCTCGTCACCAACACTGATGCTAATGATGAGGATGACTCTGCTCCCACCTACTGCTTCATGGCATGTGGTGCCAAGGTAAACTCACGCGATGCTTACCTTCAAACATCAAGTGAAGATGACTCTGAATGTGAATCTAAACCTAGGTACAAAACACTTGCTAAAATTGCAACAGAACAACACAATGCTATGGAACATATTCAAAAGTTGCTAGACAAAAGCAATGACCTGTTGGACGCAGAAATGACTCGAACTCAGTCCTTAATTGAGGACATTAAAAATCTTCAGGTTAAGTATGAGGAACTTGAAAGTCGTCATGATACGCTCTCAACTAATGAAAAGCTCACCTACGATTATCTTCAAAGGAAGCAAGAGATTGAGAACTTGAGATCGGCTCATGAAGATCTTCAAAAGGAGAATGAGTCACTCCGCGCTCAATAGATCAGTTTTGCTCAGGAAGACTTTGAGCCACCATGTTTAAAATGTCTTGAGCGTGATAATGCTGCTTTTGTTGCTGGATGTTCTACTGCTACTACTGTTGCTATGTCTTCAACTGCTGATGTGGTAGCTAAGCCCTCTTCTGACGATACCACTACTCACTACAAAAAAAGACACATCCCTGACATTTTGGGCCGAACGAAAAAAAATTCTATCATACATATGACACTTCTATGAGGATAATTGTGACAAAACCCGGTATCATCATAGATGTGGTGGGCTCCTACTTCTATGACAAAAAAACATGACAGAAAATTGGCTTTTCGTCCTAGGCGGGCCGGAGACGTAGCTGCGTGACATTCTTTGGGCCGTCCATGACGGAAAAAACCATGGTAGAAGCGAGGGCAAGGAAAATTTCGGGGAGTTCCTGGTTACGGTGGGAGGTCGGGGGCCGAGCGATGCGCGTTTCTCTCGTACACGTACGCGTGTGTGTGTGAGGCGTTGGCTCTAACTGAACCCGAGCGAGGCATTGGGCTCTACTGAACCCGAGCGATTGCACTGCAGGCTACGCATTACTGAACCCGAGCGATCGATTGATGGCTGTTAACTGAACCCGATCGAGCGATTCCTTCGCTACTGCTGCTAACTAAAGCCGATCGATGCTGCCTCTGGGATGAACAGTGAGCGTTGCGGGGGGTTTTGGATGAACAGTGAGCGGTGGCGTTGCCTCTGGATGAACAGGACCCCGTGGTGTGGAGGGATGGATGAACAGTAGACAGTGGAGGGGTGCCCGTGGAGGGGTGGTTGAACATGACCCTGTGGTGTGGAGGGTTGGATGAATAGTAGACGGTGGAGGGGTGGTTGAACAGTAGCCGGTGGAGTAGCGCGCGGTGGAGGCTGGATGAACAGGAGCCCGTGGAGGCTGGAGGAGGTCGACGGTAGCTCGTGGAGGCTGGAGGAGGTCGACGGTGGAGATGAACAGTATCCCGTGGAGTCCCGTTTTGCGGTACGCCACACCCCTCCCGATGAATAGGACCCCTGTTTCGACCATAGGAGGTCCGTTTCGTCCGTTTTGCGGTACACCACACCCCTCCCGATCAACAGGACCTCCGTTTCGACCGTAGGAGGTCCATTTCCTCCATTTTGCGGTACGCCACACCCCTCCCAATCAACAGGACCCCCGTTTCCACCGTAGGAGGTCTGTTTCCTCCGTTCTGCGGTACACCAAGCCTCGTTTCCATTGCCTGTTCCATCCAAGCGCTCCCAATGAACACGACCATGCATTCCGTTCCGACCCAGCCGGTTGGCTCCCGCGCGTTCCGTTGCCTCCCGATGAACACGACACATTCCGTTGCCTCCCCGTGAACACGAGCATTCCGTTGCCTCCCCATGAACACGACGCATTTCATTGCCTCCCCATGAACACGACAACGATGTTGTTTCTCCATTCCGACCCAACCATGTACACGAGTGAAAGTGCGTTATATCGACTAGAGGGGGGGTGAATAGGCGATTTTTATGGAAGTCTTCAAAACGTGAAAGTTATGAAGACAAATGATAGAAATAAACCTATTACCATGCAGCGGAAGGTAGACTACACTAGGCAAACCATAGTCAAGTATTCAATGGAGTGAAAGCACAATGACTAATAGCAGCAATGTAGTAAGGATCAGGTAGGAAGATATTATGAAGCCAAACAGAACACGCAGTCACTCAGTGAAGATAAAAGATAGTCCAATCATACAATGACTTCACAAGGACCAACAGTAAGTAAAGGGAAGGAAAGGATGAAACTAGTGACACGTTGAAGACAATGATTTGTTGGACCAGTTCCAGTTGCTGTGACAACTGTACGTCTGGTTAGGGCGGCTAGGTATTTAAACCTGAGGACACACAGTCCCGGACACCCAGTCCTGAACACGCAGCTCAGGACACCCAGTCCTCACCGTATTCCCCTTGAGCTAAGGTCACACAGACCTCGCCCAATCACTCTGGTAAGTCTTCAAGGTAGACTCCCAAACCTTCACAGACTTCGTTCACCGGCAATCCACAATGTCTCTTGGATGCTCAAAACGCGACGCCTAACCGGCTGGAGGATTCACAGTCCTCAAGTGTAATAAGTCTTCAGATCACACAGACAAGAAGACTTAAGTGATGCCTAATTCTCTTTGGCTCTGGGTGGTTAGGGCTTTATCCTTGCAAGGAATTCTCTCTCAAAGGCTTCGAGGTGGGTTGCTCTCAAACGACAAAAGCCGTACACTAACTCTGAGCAGCCAACCGTTTATGGTTGTAGGGGGTGGGCTATTTATAGCCACTAGGCAACCCGACCTGATTTGTCCGAAATGACCCCGGGTCACTAAGGAACTGACACGCGTTCCAATGGTCAAATTTCAAACTCCCACGGCAACTTTACTTGGGCTACAAGCAAAGCTGACTTGTCCGACTCTGGACAAGATTCGCTCTCATAGTCTTCACTCGAAGACATAGGTTTTGGTTAGGCATCACTTCAGTCATTCTGACTGGTTCTCTTGGACCCCACTTAACAGTACAGTGGTTCCTATGACTCAATAAAGAAGAAAGAGAACTACGAAAGATCTAAGTCTTTGAGCTCCATAGGCTTCATGTGATGTCTTCTCTTGTCATAGTCTTCAATGTGAATATCTTCATATACCACCTTTGACTTCAATGTCTTCATACATTTTTAGGGGTCATCTCTGGTAGGAAAACCGAATCAATGAGGGACTTCTACTTGTGTTATCATGCAATTCTCACAAACACATTAGTCCCTCAACTAGGTTTGTAGTCAATACTCCAAAACCAACTAGGGGTGGCACTAGATGCACTTACAATCTCCCCCTTTTTGGTGATTGATGACAAACTAGTTGAAGTTTTCAACGGGGAATATAATATGTGAAATTGTAAAGGATAGGAATTGTCTTCATAAGTTGCAAGGGCTCCCCCTGAAGATGTGCATATAAGTAGTTTGCTTTTGGAATGCAAATGCACATGGCAGGTTGTGCTTGTGGAGATCCTCTTCAACTTATGATGACAATCCACTATGCATGTGAAGGTATGTGAAGATAATGACATGCATAATGGAAAATGGACATCTGCAAAATGATCTAAGTGCGGAATTTATCGTCGCACATGCGGAATTTATCATCGCATCACAAGGTGGCAAATAAGTAGCAGACGACCATCGAGTTTTAAGTGTTACAACTCAAAGAACCAAATGTATCAAAACGAGAGTTGTAAACACGAAGCAAAATATAAAGCACCCACCCATATGGACCTGCTTGAAGACTATCAAACTCGTATGCTTCTCCCCCTTTTGTCAGTAAGGACCAAAAAGGTTCGAAGAGATAGAGCATCTACTCGTTCCCATGAAGAGTAGGTGAAGCAGCAGAGTCGTCGGTGGTGTTTGGCGGTGCAGAAGAGCTTGGAGCAGTGTCGAAGCGTGCTGAAGGAGGCGGCGGTGAAGTAGCATCATCGTCATCCTCGATCACTCTGGCATTTACAGTTGCAGCAGAGGAAGAGAACTCAGAGTCTTCAAGAGATGGAGTTCGTCGCAGCATAGCCCTTCGAGGAGGTGTGGAGTCAAACTTGAAGCGCTCAGAGAAGCCATCCTCTTGAAGATCATCTTCAGAACACATCAGCGTCAGCCCTTTCCATGTGCGTCGAGAAGTTTCATGAGCAACAAAGGCATTCTTGGTGGCAAGATTGCGAATGCGATTAACATCCACTAAGAGGCTTTGCATTTGACGCTTCAGCCAGTCATGATGCCTATCCTGTTTCTGATGAAGAGCCACAAGAAGCTCTCGGTCATTGAGAACACGAGTGCGCTTCTTGGGTCATGGCGCAGTTGTACTGTCAGTGGCTTCAGTGAGAGCAGGATGTAGTGCACGTGTAGTGCCAGCCAAAGGATACACACGAGTGACTGCTTCAACTCCTTCAATGTTCTGAGAAAAACTTTGATGCTCTGCATTCTGAAGACTTAGAGGTTCCTTGGCAGGCTCAGGATAGATGGCTTCAATAGACATATCCACATCAGGCAGAAAAATCCGATGATTGTGAGCAGATGGCTTATATGAGATAGCGGAGTGAAGTTTGATTAGCCGCATTACCCATGGGGCGTAGAACTTCAAGCGAAACAGATCAGAGCCTGATGTAGCAAGTTGGCGAATGAAGAAGTCCTGTGCATTGAAGCATTTGCCATGAAGAATATAGAAGACCAAAGTCTTCATTGCACCTTCCATCTTGGCATGTGGAGAGTGCCCTTTGATGGGCCAGAGAGTTCGCCTTATGATGTGATAAATAGTCCTTGGCAGATACTCTAGGTCTTCAATAAAGAACTCTTTGGGATATGCAGCGTCTTGGGGTAATGGCTTCATCATACTGAGCATCTGACTCATGTTAGGTTCAGGCTTTTGAAAGATGCTCTCCACAACTTCACTGTGAAGTTGACAGCCAGATTCGTAGAGATCGCCGGGAGTGGGTAGACCAGTGAGCTCAATGATGTCAAAGGCTTTGGCTTCGTGATGAACGTTTCCTGTCATCCACTCCAGGACCCAAGTCTTCGGATCTCTGTTATACCCGCGGATGTGAAGTGTGGCATAGAATTGGAGCAGCAACTCTTCATTCCAATGCTCTTGGTCAGTGACGAACGGCAGCAATCCAACTTCTTTGAAGCAATTCAGAGCTTCTTTCAGACAGGGCAGACCAGCTATTGCTTCAATGTCAAGACGCTTGTGTGGGAAGATGCGACCTTGATTGTAGAGAATGCAAGAGTAATAGCTTCGCTGCGGATAGCTCCAGAACCGATCAGATGATATTCTTTCCCTTGAGTAGGGGTTCTTGGAGCTATTGAAGAATGTGTTGTCTGCTCTGAAGCCATTGATATTGAAGGATCCAGGTGCTGATGCAGGACCTGGGAACCTGGGCAATCTTGGGATTGGCTTCTGTACTTAAGGCCCGTGCTCAACATGATAGTCGAATTGAGGACCGGCAGCAGGCGCAGAAACAGAAGCAGTGGGATTAGTGGCTTCGCTGGCTTCTGGTGCTTTTGTTGGTGAGGGCTCCACATTAGCTTCAGCCATGACAACGTCAGTGGCTTCAGTGGTGTTGGTGGTGGCAGCCTCAAGATTTTCAACCTCCACTTGACGAGCTGGAGGGTCGGTCACAATTACGTTCTCCTCGAGAACCGCTTCCTGGTGGGACAGGGGAGTAGCAGCTTGTGGGACTTCTTCTTCATCGGCTGATGCAGCCGGAATGTCTTCAGCAGTTTCAACTTCAGATGCAAAGACTGGAGACCTTGGCCCTTTGCGAAGCCTGCGCAACACAGGCGACGCCTATGTAGTTGGAGTTGGCTGGGCCTCAAAGTCTTGTTTCTCTTATGGGCGATCAGCCCATCAAGCATCCTGAGCAATTGGCGTCAGAGGACGACCAATGCTGATGAGTTCGCTATGCTCGAGCTGAGGAAGGACTGCACCATCTTCTACATGGTCATGGTGACCAATGTCTTCAGCAACGACGGGATCAGCTGCTGGAAAGTCTTCAGCTTCATGAGCCTCTGTGAAAGCAGGCTCATGTATTGTCAGTTGGCGTTCAGCGTCAGGACGAACCATGGAAATGGGTTCAACAATCAGGGGCTCTGTGTGAGCAGCCCGTTCCTTCTTGGTCTTCCTCTTCTTCTTGGAGGGGGCAGTAGGAGAGGCTTCAGGATGTTTCCTCTTCTTGGCTTCAGCCTCAGCAGTCCTCGTCTTCTTCAGCTCTAAAGCGGTTGACCGGCTTTTTGGCTTCGAGCCAGTCATTCTAGTTGGGAAGACAATGGGATCTGCTTCCTGCCTTGGTGCATCGGGTTCAGCTGTAGCGGGCTTCTTCTTCTTCTTTGCAGCCATCCTGGGGTCGATGCCAGGACGCCCAAGGGCCTTGCGCTTCTCAGCCTCATTGTAGGCTTGCACACATCTGCCAGCCAGAACCTTCATGCGCTCACGAGAACCCTGAGCTTCTGCACGTTTCTTGAGAAAGGCTTCCTTGAGCTTGTGCAACATAATCTTGAAGTTCTTCACCTCTTGGGCGCTGAGCTTGGCCATATGCTTCTTGAACTGAGATTTCTCAAAGTCAATCTTATGCTACAGTTCAACAATGCGCTGGGCGATAGCTAGCTCTGAAGCAATGGCGCCATGGAAGGCGACACTGAGGCCAATGGGTAGTTGCAGATCTTCGAAGCTAATGTTTGGCGTGTCAAACCATTCATTAATGAAGTTGTGGATGATTGTTACATCAAAGAGAGGCAGATCATTGAAGATTTCTGCTTCTTCTTTGCTCTTGATGAGTTGCTCAAGAGCGTTATCTGCAAGATCTTCATCACTTGATAGATCAATGGCATCATTGCGCAGAATGGCAGCAGCTGTTAGCTCTTGGCCGGTGTGTGGCAGAGGCATCTTGACCTTCTGGGGCTTGGAGATGCGTGACAAATCTTCAGACTGCACACTGTCTTCAGGAGGTGCAGTTGCCAGAGGCTTCGCCCATGATATTTTTGGAGCAGAGGCAGACTTTGAAGCTTTAGGCTGCTTCTTTGGCTTCGGCGCTGCAGGTGCTTCATCTGATTCAGCGTCATCTGCAGGCTCATCCACGACTGTCCCTTGAACCAAGATATGGGTGATGAGACCTTCAAGGTTGTAAAAAGGACCGACAACATTGGGTTCCGCATCACGTGTGCCGTCAGCCCTTGGAGCAGAAGGACCAGGGTTGAAGTCTAGTCCCAATGTCTTCTTGTTCTGCTTTGTTGAGTTCTGGGCAAACTGGAAGTTGCGCTTAAACAAAATGTCGTCACGACACCATAGCAGGGACGATGGGTCAGCATCCGCAGGCTGTGGTCCACGGACCATGCAGGGATAGAAGCCTTGTTCAATGGCTTCATCTCTGGTCCTGGGTTGAAGATTTTTGTAGAGGATGTCTCCCCATGGTCGCTTGATGGCATTCTTTTCAGCATATTCCTTGGTCACTGAAAGTGCGTTATATCGACTAGAGGGGGGGTGAATAGGCGATTTTTATGGAAGTCTTCAAAACGTGGGAGTTATGAAGACAGACAGCGAAGATTTTGCCTATTACTATGCAGCGGAAGTTAGATTACACTAGGCAAGCCATGGTCAAGTATTCAATAGAGTGAAAGCACATAGACAGATAGCTGCAGTGTAATAAGGATCAGGTAGGAAGAAGTTATGAAGCCAAACCGATCATACATTCACGTTGTGAAGACAAAAGATAGAGCAAGCATGCAATGGCTTCGCAATGAGGAACAGTAAGTAAAAGGAAGTGAAGATGAAACCAGTGACTCGTTGAAGACAATGATATGTTGGACCAGTTCCAGTTGCTGTGACAACTGTACATCTGGTTGGAGCGGCTAGGTATTTAAACCTTAGGACACACAGTCCCGGACACCCAGTCCTGAACACGCAGCTCAGGACACCAAGTCCTCACCGTATTCTCCTTGAGCTAAGGTCACTTAGTCCTCGCCCAATCACTCTGGTAAGTCTTCAAGGTAGACTCCCAAACCTTCACAGACTTCATTCACTGGCAATCCACAATGTCTCTTGGATGCTCTGAACGCGACGCCTAACCGTCTAGAGGATTCACAGTCCTCAAGTGTAATAAGTCTTCAGATCACAAAGACAAGAAGACTTAAGTGATGCCCAATTTACTCTGGCTCTGGGTGGTTAGGGCTTTTCTCCTCGCTAGGAATTTTCTCTCAAAGGCTTCGAGGTGGGTTGCTCTCAAACGACAAAAGCCGTGCACTGAAATCTGAGCAGCCAACCACTTATGGTTGTAGGGGGTGGGCTATTTATAGCCACTTGGCAACCTGACCTGATTTGTCCGAAATGACCCTGGGTCACTAAGGAACTGACACGTGTCTCAACGGTCAGATTTCAAACTCTCATGGCAACTTTACTTGGGCTACAAGCAAAGCTGACTTGTCCGACTCTGGACAAGATTCGCTCTCATTGTCTTCACTCGAAGACATAGGTTTTTGATTTAGGCATCACTTCAGTCATTCTGACTGGTTCTCCTGGACCCCACTTAACAGTATGGTGGTTCCTATGACTCAACACAAAAGAAAAAAGAACTACGAAAGATCTAAGTCTTCGAGCTCCATAGGCTTCATAACGTGTCTTCTTTTGTCATAGTCTTCAAAGTGAATATCTTCATATACCACCTTTGACTTCAATGTCTTCATACATTTTTGGGGGTCATCTCTGGTAGTAAAACCGAATCAATGAGGGACTTCTACCTGTGTTATCCTGCAATTCTCACGAACACATTAGTCCCTCAACTAGGTTTGTCGTCAATACTCCAAAACCAACTAGGGGTGGCACTAGATGCACTTACAATCTCCCCCTTTTTTGTGATTGATGACAAACTAGTTGAAGTTTTCAACGGAGAATATAGTCTGTGAAATTGTAAAGGATAGGAATTGTCTTCATAAGTTGCAAGGGCTCCCCCTGAAGATGTGCATATAAGTTAATTTGCTTTTGGAATGCAAATGCACATGGCAGGTTGTACTTGTGGAGATCCACTTCAGCTTATGATGATAATCCATTATGCATATGAAAATATATGAAGATGATGACATGCATAATGGAAAATGGACGTCTGCAGAATGGGATAAGTGCGGAATTTATTGTCGCACATGCGGAATTTATCTTCGCAAGTAGAGTGGCAAACACATAGCAGACGACCATCAAGTCTTAGTGTTACAACTCAAAGAACCAAATGAAGCAAAAACGAGAGTTGTAAACACGAAGCAAAATGTAGCAAAAATATAGCACCCGCCCATATGGACCCGCTTGAAGACTATCAACTCATATGCTTCTCCCCCTTTTGTCAGCAAGGACCAAAAAGGTTTGAAGATATAGAGTGTCTACTCGTTCTCAGGAGCAGCAGGGTCGTTGGAGGTGTTTGGCGGTGCAGAAGAGCTCGGAGGTGCTGAAGCAGGTGGCGGTGATGTAGCATCGTCGTCTTCATCAATGATCCTGGCAGTGACTGTGGCAGCAGATGAAGAAAACTCAGAGTCTTCAAGTGATGGTGTGTTGCGCATCACAGCCCTTCTAGGAGGTGTGGTGTCAAACTTGAAGCGCTCAGTGAAGCCATCCTCTTCAAGTTCAGCTTCAGTACATATCATTGAGAGCCCTTTCCATGTACAACGGCAGGTTTCATGTGTAACGAAGGCATTCTTGGTGGCAAGATTTCGAAGACGATTAACATCCACCAAGAGGCTTTTCATCTGACGCTTTAGCCAGTCGTGATGCCTATCTTGCTTTTGGTGAAGGGCCACAACAAGCTCTCGGTCATTGAGGGCACGAGCGCGCTTCTTGGGTCTTTGAGCATTTGTGCTATTTGTGGCTTCAGTAGATGCTGGTGCACGTGTAGTGCCAGCCAACGGATACACCCTGGATATGGCTTCAACACCGTCAACGTTCTGCGTGAAGCTCTGGTGTTCTGCATTTTGAAGACTTATAGGTTGCTTGGCAGGCTCAGGATATATAGCTTCAGCAGAGGTATCCACATCTGGCAAGAAGATCCGATGGTTTCGGGCTGAGGGCTGATACGAGATCACAGAGTGCAGTTTGATCAGCTTCATCACCCAAGGAGCATAGAACTTCAAACCAAATAAATCTGAGCCTGACGCTGCAAGTTGGCGTATGAAGAAATCCTATGCGTTGAAGCATTTGCCATGAAGGATATAGAATATGAGAGTCTTCATTGCTCCCTCAATCTTGGCATGTGGAGAGTGCCCCTTAATGGGCCAGAGAGTCCGCCGGATGATGTGGTATATGGTCCTGGGCAGGTACTCAAGGTCTTCAATGAAGAACTCAGTTGGATAGGGTGCATCATCAGGCAATGGCTTCATCATTGAGAGCATCTGACTCATATTTGGTTTAGGCCTCTGGAATATGCTTTCAATAGCTTCAGAATGTAGTTGACAGCCTTCCTCGAAGAATTCGCCAGGAGTGGGCAGGCCGGTGAGCTCAATGATATCAAATGCATTGGCTTCATGATGGACATTGCCGGTCATCCACTCCAGGACCCAAGTCTTCGGATCTCTGTTGTATCCTTTAATATGGAGGGTGGTATAGAACTGAAGCAGAAGCTCTTCATTCCAGTGCTCTTCATCAATTACAAACTGCAGCAGACCCACTTGCTTAAAGCAATCCAAAGCTTCCTATAGACATGGCAGACCAGCAATGGCTTCAACCTCAAGGCGCTTGTGCGGGAAGATGCGACCTTGGTTGTATAGGATGCTTGAGTAGTAGCTACGCTGAGGATAGCTCCAGAACCTATCTGATGCAATCCTTTCCCTTGAATAGGGGTTCTTGGAGCTGTTGAAGAATGTGTTATCTGCCTTGAAGCTATTGATATCAAAGGAGCCAGGTGCTGATGCAGGACCTGGGAACCTTGGAAGCCTTGGGACTGGCTTCTGGACATGAGGCCTGTGCTCAACATGATAATCAAATTGAGGACCAGCAATAGACTCAGGAACAGAAGTGTCTGGATCAGTAGCTTTGCTGTCTGCTGAAGCTTTTGGTGCGGAGGGCTCCACATTTGCTTCAGTGTGTGTTGTGGCAGCCTCAACATTTTCAGCCTCCACTTGTGTAGTTGGAGGGACAAACTCAGGCACGTTCTCCTGGAGAACTGCGTCTTGATGGAGCGGGGGAGTGGGTTCTGGTGGTCCTTCTTCATTGTATTCGGCTGATGCAGCCGGAATTTCTTCAGTATAGACTTGAGGCCTTGGACCTTTGCGAAGCCTACGGAATGCAGACGACGCCTGTGGGGTTGGAGTGGGCTGGGCCTCAATGTCTTCTTCCTCTTGAGGGCGATCCGCCCATGACGCATCTTGTGCAATTGGCGTCAGAGGACGACCAATGCTGATGAGTTCGCTTGTTTCAAGCTGAGGAAGGGCTGCATCATCTTGCACATTATCCTGGGGACCAATGTCTTCAGCAGCTATGGGGTCGGCTGCTGGAATATCTTCAGCTTCAGGAGCCTCTGTGGGAGCAGGCTCATGAACTGTCAGCTGTCTTTCTGCATTGGGGTGAACCATAGAGAGGGGTTCAACCATCAAGGGCTCTGTGGGAGCAGCCCAAGCTTTCTTGATCTTGCGCTTCTTCTTGCTGGGTCAGAAGGAGAGGCTTCAGAGAGTTTCCTCTTCCTAGCTTCAGCCTCTGCATTCCGTGTCTTTTTGAGCTCTGAAGCGGTTGACCGGCTCTTTGGCTTCAAGCCAGTCGTGGCGGTTGGGAAGACAATCGGAACAGCTTCTTGCCTTGGTGCCTCTGGTTCAGCTGGAACAGTCTTCTTCTTTTTCTTTGCGGCCATCTTGGGGTCGATGCCAGGACGCCCAAGTGCCTTGCGCTTTTCGGCCTCATTGTAGGCTTGCACGCATCATTCAGCCAAAGACTTCATCCGCTCACGTGAGCCCTGAGCTTCTGCATGCTTTTTCAGAAAATTTTCTTTGAGCTCATGCAACATGGTTTTGAAGCTCTTCACTTCCTGCACGCTGAGCCTGGCCATGTGCTTCTTGAACTGAGCCTTTTCATGATCAATTTTCTGCTTCAGTTCAACAATGCGCTGGGCAATGGCAAGTTCTGAAGCAATTGCGCCTTAGAAGGCGACGCTGAGGCCAACGGGCAGCTGCAGATCTTTGAAGCTGATGTCTGGTGAGGCAAACCATTCGTCGATGAAGTTGTGGATGATGGCGACATCAAAGAGAGGCAAATTGTTGAAGATTTCAGCTTCTTCTTTGCTTTTGATAAGCTGCTCTAGAGCGTCATCTCCAAGATCTTCATCGCTTGATAGATCAATGGCTTCGCTGCGCAAAATGGCAGCAACAGTGAGCTCTTTGCCGGTGTGTTGCTGGGGCACCTTTTCCTTCTGGGGCTTG
The DNA here is from genome assembly GCF_018294505.1 of Triticum aestivum. Taxonomy (NCBI): domain Eukaryota; kingdom Viridiplantae; phylum Streptophyta; class Magnoliopsida; order Poales; family Poaceae; genus Triticum; species Triticum aestivum. Next base: position 308,239,701 of record NC_057806.1, on the reverse strand, counting down.
GAGAAGCGTGATACGTCTTCAGACTGCACACTGACTTCAGGAGGTGTAGTTTTCAATGGCTTCGCCCTTGAGATTTTTAACGAAGGGGCCGGCTTTGAAGCTTTTGGCTTCTTGGACTACTTTGGCTTCGGTACAGCAGGAGCTTCATCAGACTCAGAGTCAGCTGGAGTCATTCACGGCAGTCCCTTGGACTAAAATGTGGGTGATGAGGCCCTCAAGATTGGCAAACGGACCGATGACATTGGGTTCTGCGTAGCGTGTGCCATCTGCCCTTGGTGCTGAGGGACCAGGGTTGAAGTCTAACCCAAATTTCTTCTTGTTCAGCTTCGCTGATTGTTGGGCAAACTGAAAGTTGCGCTTGAAGAGATTGTCGTCACGACACCAGAGGAGTGATGATGGATGCGCATCATCAGGCTGTGGTCCTCGGACCATGCACGGGTAGAAGCCTTGAGCAATGGCTTCATCTCTGGTCTTGGGTATGAGATTCTTGTAAAGGATGTCCCCCCATGGTTTCTTGATGGCACATTTCTCAGCATACTCCTGGGTGATGAAGCGGTATTTGAACCATTGTTCTGCCCAATAGCGTCGAATCCATTGGATTCGGGTCTTGCGCTGCCCATAGCTCTCTTCAGGATCCGTTTGATACATTTCTGCCAAGTCTTCAGGCAGATCTTTGGAAGTTTCTTCACGTCTCTGTCTGCCCCCCTTCCTTGCTGCTGCTTCTGAAGCCATAAACTTTAGCTTGAAAGGCTTCAAAACTTTCAAAGGCTTCAAAGGCTTTCTTTTGCTGGACCAACAGGAACTGGCTTCAGGAGAATTTATGTGTTTCTGTAGGAATTCTGCAAATGAATGCAGACTATGAGAACCGAAGGATTCTCCCACGGACATGTACCTGTGACAGCATTAAGGTGCGAGGGAAGGGGAAGAGGTCATATGCATTCTCAGAAGGTTTTGAAGATTAATCAGTTTAGAAGACATTGACCTCATCGTGCGAAGACATTCACTCATAGATAAGAAGTTGGTTCTAGATTTGTATGAACCCACAGATCAGTACAAGTGAGGAATCTAACTACTTCATGAAGCACAAGTGAATATACTAGGCATGTTATGAGATGCAGATTGAGAGATCTAACTAGTGTGAAGATAAACTTCTTATGGTAGAAAGTGACAGAACCATGAGATCAAACGGGGCTGTAAAAAGAAGTTTTATTTACCACACTTGGAACTGCTAGACGGAAGTGGGAGATGATGCCGAGCAGTTCAGTCCTCCGTGCCCTAACTTGGCGACGGAAGACACCTACGGCGATGGCGGAGAGAACGATGTCCGCGATCGGCGTGAAGACGGCGTCGGAGAAGTTGCGACAGCAAAGCGCTTCGTCGTCGGCGTCGTCGAGTGCTAGCGGTGGCGCTAGGGTTCGTGCGAGGGTGGAAGAAGGAGATAATGACCGCGGTAAGTGTGAATTTATAGGCTCAGGGGCGGCACTATGCTATTACACAGGTGCCCCTGGCGGTTCGCATTTGAGGAACGCGTGGCCAGTTTGCGGAAGTTTGGGGTTTGTTCCACGTCCCACGCACGCCTAGATTGTCGGGCGGTCGTTCCTGCTTCTCCGGATTTTATGTGGAGGAATGAGCATTGAAAACAGACTTTATGGTTGTCTCTGTATCTTCTGCTGACAAGGATGCAGTGAAGACATTCGACAGTTTCAATAGAATGCATATGACTTGGAGAGATAGAATTTGAGATAGTAAGCATAGAGAGATTAGGGTCCGATCACATTCACTTAGTTCAAAAGATTCAACCAAGAAGACATAGCTATAAGTGAATGCTGTAGAGGACAGAACACTAGTATATATATATCTATATAATCAACGTAGTGAAGATAATCATGAAGACATGTTGAGTTCGAAGCCAAACCAAATGTGAAGATATTGCAAGGTAACGCCATGAGTGAAACACTTCAAAATGGAACGTTTGGTGGTGGTGTTACCCACCGTATAGGAAGTATTAGACCCAGACACGGCGCACAATTATCGTGGCACTCCGAAGTCAAATTTCTCATTAATGTATTCACACTTAGAATGTATGTCTTCATTGATTGAAGATATACTTTACTTTGTGTGTTGCACATCTAAGTCATCATATGCATAAGTGTTAGGATGTGTGCCTGATCACAGGACATTTGAGGATTCCAGGATATTTAGCTCACACCGTAACTTGTAAAATCTCTTCTCATCCAAGGGCTTGGTGAAGATATCTGCCAATTGCTCTTTAGTGTTGATGTGTATGATATCAATGTCTTCCTTCACAACATGATCTCTGAGAAAGTGATGACGAATTTCAATGTGCTTTGTCTTCGAGTGCTGAACTGGGTTGTTGGCAATCTTGATGGCGCTTTCGTTGTCGCAGTAAAGTGGTACTTGCTTCAGACGAATGCCATAGTCCTTGAGTGTTTGCTTCATCCACAGAAGCTGAGCACAGCAGGATCCAGCAGCAATGTATTCAGATTCAGCATTGGAGAGAGATACACAGTTCTGCTTCTTTGAAGACCAACATACAAGTGATCATCCCAGAAAGTGACATGTGCCTGATGTAGACTTGCGATGAACTTTGTCACCAGCATAATCAGCATCCGAAAATCCAACCAAATCAAACTCTGAGCCCTTTGGATACCATAATCCTAGAGTTGGGGTGTGAGCCAAATATCGAAGAATTCGCTTCACAGCTAAGTGATGCGACTCCTTTGGTGCCGCTTGAAATCGAGAACACATGCAAACACTAAGCATAATATCTGGCCTAGATGCACATAAATAAAGCAAGGAACCAATCATGGAGCGGTATACCTTTTGATCGAACTCTTTACCATTGTCGTCAGGACCTAGATGATGTTTGGCTGGCATTGGTGTTGTGAAGCCTTTGCAGTCTTGCATACCAAACTTCTTCAGGCAATCTTTGAGATACTTCTCTTGAGATATGAAGATGCCATTGCGTTGTTGTCATATTTGAAGACCAAGGAAGAACTTCAGCTCCCCCATCATGGACATCTGATATTGCTCTTTCATCATATATCCAAACTCTTCACTGTACTTCTGATTGGTGCAGCCGAAGATAATGTCATCCACATATATTTGGCACACAAACAGTTCACCATCATATGTCTTCGTGAAAAGAGAGGGATCTAGGGAACCAGGTATGAAGCCTTTGCTCTTCAGGAAGTATTTGAGTGTGTCATACCAGGCCCTAGGGGCTTGTTTGAGGCCATAAGTGCCTTGTTGAGCTTGTATACCATGTCAGGATGTTTTGGATTTTCAAAGCCAGGCGGTTGTGCAACATACACTTCTTCTTCAATTTTGCCATTGAGAAAGGCACTTTTCACATCCATTTGATATAGAAGTATGTTATGATGATTTGCATAGGACAGCAGTATGCGTATGGCTTCAAGCCTAGCCATAGGAGCAAATGTTTCATTGAAGTCAATGCCCTCCACTTGAGTATATCCTTGAGCAACGAGACGAGCTTTGTTTCTGACAACTTGACCATGCTCATCTTGCTTGTTGCGGTATATCCATTTAGTGCCTATTATGTTGTGCTTCCGTGGATCAGGACGCTTGACCAGTTCCCATACATTATTCAGCTCAAACTGTTGAAGCTCTTCTTGCATAGCTTGAATCCATTCAGGTTCCATGAAGGCTTCTTCAACTTTCTTGGGTTCTGATATTGAGACGAATGCGAAGTGCCCACAGAAATTTGCTAGCTGAGTTGCCCTTGAACAAGTGAGTGGACCAGGTGCATTGATGCTGTCAATTATTCTGTCAATCTGCACTTCATTGGCAACACGAGGATGTACAGGGCGAAGACTTTGCTCTTGCTGATCTGTGTTGTTGTTGGGAGGAATGTCTTCAGGCTGAGCATTGTCTTCATGTTGATCAGGTGCTGAGATGATAAGTTCTTCTTCAGGATGAGCTTCAGAAGGTATAATCTCTCCAGTTCCCATTCGCTTGATTGATTCACTAGCTGGAATCTCATCTAGCACATTTGACAGTTGCTCTCTTTGTGAACCATTTGTCTCATCGAACCGCACATCCACTGTTTCAACCACTTTGTAATGAAAGAGATTGAAGACTCTGTAGGAGTGCGAATCCTTTCCATATCCAAGCATAAAGCCCTCATGTGCTTTTGGTGCAAACTTTGAGGTGTGGTGTGGGTCCTTGATCCAGCACCTTGCGCCAAATACTCTGAAGTAACTGACATTTGGCTTCTTGCCAGTTAGGAGTTCATAAGATGTCTTGTTCAGAAGCTTGTGAAGATAAACACGATTGATTGTATGGCATGCAGTATCAATGGCTTCAGGCCAGAATTTTCTTGGAGTCTTGTATGCATCAAGCATCGTTCGGGCCATCTTAATGAGTGTTCTGTTCTTGTGTTCGACGACGCCATTCTGCTGTGGCGTGTACGGGGCTGAGAATTCATGTGTGATGCCCAAGGTATCAAATATGTATCAAGGCCAGTGTTCTTGAATTCAGTGCCATTGTCACTTCTGATGTGCTTTATCTTGGCGCCATAGTTGTTCATTGCTCGATTGGCGAAGCGTCTGAAGACATCCTGCACTTCAGTCTTGTAGAGGATTATGTGCACCCAAGTATATCTAGAATAATCATCAACAATAACAAAGCCATAGAGGCAAGCAGTATTAGTAAGAGTTGAGTAATGAGTGGGACCGAAAAGATCCATGTGGAGCAGTTCGAAGGGTCGAGTGGTTGTCATGATTGTCTTCGAGGGATGTTTGGCCCTCGTCATCTTCCCTGCTTCACAGGCACCGCATAAGTGATCTTTCTTGAACTTGACGCCCTCGATGCCTATGACATGCTTCTTCTTTGCAATTGTGTGGAGGTTCCTCATGCCAGCATGCCCTAGCCTCCGATGCCAGAGCCAGCATTCTGAAGCCTTTGCTAGAAGACATACGGCAAGCTGTGGTCCTGCCAAAAAATCTACCACATACAAATCATCTTTACGATACCCTTCAAACACTAGAGACTTGTCAGATTCCAGTAGTACAAGGCAGCGATATTTTCCAAATATTACGATCATGTTCAGATCGCAAAGCATTGAGACAGACATTAAGTTGAAGCCAAGGGATTCAACAAGCATGACTTTATCCATGTGTTGATCCTTTGAGATTGCAACTCTACCTAGACCCAATACCTTACTTTTACCAGTGTCAGCAAATGTGATGTGACTCTTGTCGGATGGACGTAAGGTTGAGTCCATAAGAAGGCTTCTTTTGCCAGTCATATGGTTGGTACACCCACTATCAATAATCCATTCTGAAGACGCTGGTGTCGTACCCTGCAGTGCAGTTAGGGGGATAGGCTTCACGAAGAGAATTGTGAAGCAAAAACATTTGACAAACCAGTGGGTTATGAAAACTTAGATCCAGATTAGGACTGATAGGGAGAGTAGCAAGTGATTCAGGAACGAAGTACATAGTAAGACCATTTGGGCATTTGATCTTGCGCCCTACAAGATGTTTAAGGTCCCCAGCAATAGCGTCAGACGATTTTGGTTTTCTGCTGGAGACCTTTCCCTGCAAAAGAGAGTTAAGCTTTCTTAGCCACCCTCATCTTCAAGGGTGGCTTAGAAGCAATAAGTCTGAGTGCAACATCTGAGAACTTTGGCTTTGGAGCCCTAGCAAAAAGTCTTGCAGGCGGACAATAGTACTCATAAGAATAAGCATAATAGTTCTTGGTCTTATGAACATGGCGGTTTGATGAACCGCGCTCATATTCATAGGCCTGAGTATGGTTTCCCTGCAAAACATTTGCGTTAGTGCGACTCAGGTGAGTCCTCTATCTGTATGAAGCCTTTGGACCATATGAAGCCTGTGGTCTGAGGTTTGTCTTCTTCACATGTGGTGTCATGATGACATTCACAGGAAGATTCTCCAAACACTTTTTCGGAACCCAGATCTTCTTCATAGCCTGTCCATTCCTGCAGTTAGTACCAATGTACCTGGCAAACACTTCACCATTCTGATTCTTAAATAGTTTATAGTTTGCATCAAAGGATTCATCAATGACAATGGGGTTTGCACAAGTGAAGCCAGATAGATTGGATAGATCTGCTGAAGATTCCTTTGCAGCAACCCATGTAGTTTTGGGGTACTGCTCAAGTTTCCAGTAAGAGCCATCAGCATTCATTTTCCTTACGAACCCAACACCCTCTTTCCTCGGGTTTCGGTTCAAGATCTGCTTTTTGAGGACATCACATAGTGTCTGATGCCCTTTAAGACTTTTGTACATCCCTGTTTCAAGCAATGTCTTCAACCTAGCATTCTCATCAGCAATAGCAGTGGAATCCTCAGCAGAGGGGTTAGTTCCCACATCAACAGTTGAAGATATTGCAACAGTAGCAGCAGTAGAACACTCAGCAATAGTAGTAGCATTATCACGCTCAATGCACTTAAGACATGGTGGTTCAAATCCTTCCTGAGCGGAACTGATCTGTTTGGAGCAAAGTGACTCATTTTCCTTTTGAAGATCTTCATGAGCCACTCTCAATTTCTCAAGATCTTGCTTCCTTTGAAGATAATCATAGGAAAGCTTTTCATGAGTTGTTGAGAGCGTTTCATGACGAATTTCAAGTTCCTCATACTTAACGTGAAGATTTTTTATGTCTTCAATTAAGGACTTAGAACGAGTCATTTCAGCGCCTAATAGATCATCGCTTTTGTCTAACAGTTTTTGAATATGTTCCATGGTTTTCTGCTGTTTAGTTGCAATTTTAGCAAGTGTTTTGTAGCTGGGTTTTGAATCACAATCAGAGTCATCGTCACTAGATGTTTGATAGTGAGTAGTGCGTGTGTTTACCTTGGCACCGCGTGCCATGAAGCAGTAGGTAGGAGCGGAGTAGTCCTTGTCATTTGCATCGGTGTCGGTGATGAGGTCATTGTCTTCAGTGTTGAAGATGGACTTGGCAATGTATGCTGTAGCCAGACTTGCGACACCAGAATCGGACTCCTCCTCAGACTCCACCTCCACCTCCTCAGAAGCGGACTCCTCCTTTGAATCCATTTCCTTGCCAACAAACGCACGTGCCCTGCCAGATGAGCTCTTCTTGTGTGATGAAGACTTTCAAGAAGACTTGGAAGAAGACTTTGAGTATTTATTCTTCTTCTTGTCGTCAGAGTCATATTCCTTGCTCTTCTTCTTCTTTTTGTTCTCATTGTCCCACTGCAGACACTCAGAGATGAAGTGGCCAGGTTTCTTGCACTTGTGACATGTTTTCTTCTTGTAGTCATGAGCAGAAACTTCATCATTCCTTGAGCTTGATCGGGAAGACTTTCTGAAGCCTTTCTTCTTGGTGAATTTTTGGAACTTCTTCACAAGCATAGCAAGTTCCCTTCCAATGTCTTCAGGATCATCAGAACTACTGTCAGATTCTTCTTCAGATGAGGAGACAGCTTTTGCCTTCAAGGCACGAGTTCTCCCATAGTTTGGACCGTAGATATCTCTTTTCTCAGAAAGCTGAAAATCATGTGTGTTGAGCCTCTCAAGTATGTCAGATGGATCGAGTGTCTTGAAATCAGGACGTTCTTGAATCATCAGGGCTAGGGTGTCAAACGAACTGTCAAGTGATCTCAGTAGTGTCTTGACGACTTCATGCTTGGTGATCTCAGTAGCGCCAAGGGCTTGAAGCTCATTCGTGATGTCAGTGAGTCGATCAAATGTGAGCTGGACATTCTCATTGTCATTTCTCTTGAAGCGGTTGAAGAGGTTGTGAAGGACACTGATTCTCTGATCTCTCTAGGTTGAGACACCTTCGTTGACCTTGGAGAGCCAGTCCCAGACTAGCTTAGATGTTTCCAAAGCACTCACGCGGCCATACTGTCCTTTGGTCAGATGACCACAGATGATATTCTTGGCAGTAGAGTCCAGTTGAACGAACTTCTTGACGTCAGCAGCAGTGACACCTTCTCCAGCCTTGGGAACGCCGTTCTTGACGACATACCATAGGTCGACGTCAATGGCTTCAAGATGCATGCGCATCTTATTCTTCCAGTAGGGATATTCAGTTCCATCGAAGACGGGGCACGTAGCAGAGACTTTGATTATCCCTACAGTCGACATAGCTAAAACTCCAGGTGGTTAAACCGAATCACACAGAACAAGGGAGTACCTTGCTCTGATACCAATTGAAAGTGCGTTATATCGACTAGAGGGGGGGTGAATAGGCGATTTTTATGAAAGTCTTCAAAACATGAAAGTTATGAAGACAAACAATAGAAATAAACCTATTACCATGCAGCGGAAGGTAGACTACACTAGGCAAACCATAGTCAAGTATTCAATGGAGTGAAAGCATAATGACTAATAGCAGCAATGTAGTAAGGATCAGGTAGGAAGATATTATGAAGCCAAACAGAACACGCAGTCACTCAGTGAAGATAAAAGATAGTCCAATCATACAATGACTTCACAAGGACAAACAATAAGTAAAGGGAAGGAAAGGATGAAACCAGTGACACGTTGAAGACAATGATTTGTTGGACCAGTTCCAGTTGCTGTGACAACTGTACGTCTGGTTAGGGCGGCTAGGTATTTAAACCTGAGGACACACAGTCCCGGACACCCAGTCCTGAACACGCATCTCAGGACACCCAGTCCTCACCGTATTCCCCTTGAGCTAAGGTCACACAGACCTCGCCCAATCACTCTGGTAAGTCTTCAAGGTAGACTCCCAAACCTTCACAAACTTCGTTCACCGGCAATCCACAATGTCTCTTGGATGCTCAGAACGCGACGCCTAACCGGCTGGAGGATTCACAGTCCTCAAGTGTAATAAGTCTTCAGATCACACAGACAAGAAGACTTAAGTGATGCCTAATTCTCTTTGGCTCTAGGTGGTTAGGGCTTTATCCTCGCAATGAATTCTCTCTCAAAGGCTTCGAGGTGGGTTGCTCTCAAACGACAAAAGTTGTACACTAACTCTGAGCAGCCAACCGTTTATGGTTGAGGGGGTGGGCTATTTATAGCCACTAGGCAACCCGACCTGATTTGTCCGAAATGACCCTGGGTCACTAAGGAACTGACACATATTCCAACGGTCAGATTTCAAACTCACACGGTAACTTTACTTGGGCTACAAGCAAAGCTGACTTATCCGACTCTGGACAAGATTCGCTCTCATAGTCTTCACTCGAAGACATAGGTTTTGGTTAGGCATCACTTCAGTCATTCTGACTGGTTCTCTTGGACCCCACTTAACAGTACGGGGGTTCCTATGACTCAATAAAGAAGAAAGAGAACTACGAAAGATCTAAGTCTTCGAGCTCCATAGGCTTCATGTGATGTCTTCTCTTGTCATAGTCTTCAATGTGAATATCTTCATATACCACCTTTGACTTCAATGTCTTCATACATTTTTAGGGGTCATATCTGGTAGGAAAACTGAATCAATGATGGACTTCTACCTGTGTTATCCTGCAATTCTCACAAACACATTAGTCCCTCAACTAGGTTTGACGTCAATACTCCAAAACCAACTAGGGGTGGCACTAGATGCACTTACAACGAGCCCTGGCCGTACGTATGCGCGAGTAGGCGTTCGAGACCCTGCCTTTATGTACACATACGTGGCCATATTTTCTTTCTTGCACCCTGGTCGCTGTACGTACGTGTACATGCTATGTGCACGCCTCTACTACGACACGTTCGCGCCTCTACATCGACCAGTATGTACGTACACGTTCGCGACCAAAATGACAACGCTACGTACGCTTTGACCAGGTGGGTCCCGACTGTCAGGCACTTCCTTGCGTGCGAAGATGTAGCTGGTGGGTCCCAGCAGTCAGGGGGGAATCATTTTTTTCTGGACGCGCTTCCTTGCGTGCGAAGGTGTAGCTGGTGGGTCCCAGCAGTCAGGGGGACGTTTTTTCGCGAAATACGGTGGCCCTTCCGGTGGGTCCCAGCTATTAGGTGGAGGAATAATTATTTTGCACGTAATAAGGAGGCACTTCCTTGCTGCGGCCGTGGACCCAGCTGTCGGCCTCTCCACGTACAGTCCACGTCTGATGGAAGCCGTTCCTTGACCACATTGACCACGCCGCGCCGAGAGCACCAGGGCGGTGGACGACGGTGAGGCCTAGGAAGGGGACGACGCGGAGCCGGGGAAGACCCGGCAGTGGATGCCCACGCGTAGAGGAGTACGAGGGTTCACTGGTTCGCTGCAGTGTGAGGCTGCCGTCGCTGCAGAATAATAGGGGGTGTGGGTGAGTAGAGGGATGGCCTGGCCAGCGGTGGGAGTAGTAGGGGGTGGTGAGGCCTCCGTCGCATCGCAGCCAACCACGGGAGGCAGGAGCACGAGGCACGACCGACGCTGGTTTGGGCGGCTAGAGCAAGAAGACCAGAGGTTGAAGAAGCACTACGGCCATTGGATGGACATCGTACGGTCACTTGAGCTAGAATCGTGCATATTGACTAAGTTGACAAAGCCCTCCGTCCCCATCAACTTAGTAGGCCCACAAGTCAGCCTGCCACTATACTGGGTCCCAGCTAACAGGGGGAGTATTCATTTTTTTGTGCGTAATAAGGAGGCACTTCCTTGCGTGCGAAGATATAGCTGGTGGGTCTGAGCTGTCAGCGGCGGTAACATTTTTTCGTGAAATACAGAGGCCCTTTTGGTGGGTCCCTGATGTCAGGTGGAGGAATCATTATTTTGTGCGTAATAAGGAGGCATTTCCTTGCGTGCGGCCGTGGACCCAGCTGTCGGCCTTTCCATGTACAGTCCACTTCAGATGCATGTCAGTCGTTGACCACGTTGACCAGGCCGCAGCAAGAGCACCAGGGCGGTGGACGACGGCGAGGCCTAGGAAGGGAAGGACACGAAGGCAGGGAAGACTCGGCAGTTGTTTCCCACGCGAAGGGGAGTACGACTGTACGAGGGTTTATTGGTTCGTCTGCCGTCGCCGGAGAATAACAGCATGTGTGGGTGAGTAGAGGGATGGCTAGGCCAGCGATGGGAGTACGGTGGGGCGGTGAGGCCTGCGCGGCAGCAGAGCCGGCCACAGGGAGGAGGGAGCAGGCAGTCCCGCCGGTGCTTGTTTGAGCGGCTGGAGCAGGAAGAGCAGAGATTGAAGAAGCACGGTGGCCGTTGGATGGACATCGTACGGTCACTGGAGCCAGAATCGTTCATATTGACTAAGTTGACAAAGCCCTCCGTCCCCGTCAACTTAGTAGGCCCACAAGTCAGCCTCCCACCATGGTGGGTCCCAGCTAGCAGGGGGAGTATTCATTTTTCTGTGCGTAATAAGGAGGCACTTCCGGTGGTTCCGAGCTGATAGCGGGGGGGGGGGGGGGGGGACATTTTTTCGCGAAATAAGGTGGTCTGTCTGGTGGGTCCCAGCAGTCAGGGGCAAACATTTTTTTCGCGAAATACGGTGGCCCGTCCGGTGGGTCCCAACAGTCAGGGGGAAACTTTTTTTCCGCGAAATACTGGTGGCCCGTCTGGTGGGTCCCTGCTGTCAGGTGGAGGAATAATTATTTTGCGCGTAATAAGGAGGCACTTCCTTGCGACTGCCGTGGACCCAGCTGTCAGCCTCTCCACGTAGAGTACTCTTCCGATGGAAGTCGATCGTCGACCACATTGACCACGCCGGGAGCACCACGGCGGTGGACAACGGCGAGGCCTAGGAAGGGGACAACATGGAGCCGGGGAAGACGTGGCAGTGGATGCCCACGCGGAGAGGAGTACGAGGGTTCACTGGTTCGGCTGTGGTGTGAGGCTGCCGTCGCCGCAGAATAACAGGGGGAGTGGGTGAGTGGAGGGATGGCCTGGCCAGCGATGGGAGTAGTATGGGGACGGTGAGGCCTCCGCGGCAGCACAGCCGGCCACGGGAGGCAGGAGCATGCGGCACGACCGGCGCTGCTTTGCGCGGCTGGGGCAAGAAGACCAGAGGTTGAAGAAGCACTACGGCCGTTGGATGTACATCATTGACCACGCCGCGCCGAGAGCACCAGGGCGGTGGACAACGGTGAGGCCTACGAACGGAACGACATGGAGCCGGGGAAGACACGGCAGTGGTTGCCCACGCGGTGGAGAGTACGAGGGTTGACTGGTTCGATTGCCGTCGCCGGAAAATAACAGGAGGTGTGGGTGAGTAGAGGGATAGACAGGCCCGGGATGCGAGTATGATGGGGCCGTGAGGCCTGCCCGGCAGCACTGCCAGCCACGGGAGGCGGGAGCAGGCGGTTCCGATGGCGCTGGTTTGGGCGGCTGGGGCAGGAAGATCAGAGACTGAAGAAGCACGATTGCCGTTAGATTGACATCTAACGGTCCGATGCTGGTAGAGTCGATTGTTGATTAAGTTTCTTTTTTGAGAAACCTTGTGTATGCATGAACTTAGTAGGCCCACAAGTCAGCCTCCAAATCTGTGGCAGACAACATAAAGCCCATTTGCTATTTTTTATAATTTGCAGCACATTTGCTAATTCTTAAGTAATTTATTACAGCCCATTTTCTGTCCAGGACCACGGTCAAAAAGTTCAACCTTATTTTGCATATTTCGGTGGAGTCCGAACCATTGTAATCCCGAAATGATAAACATTTTTTTAATAACTTATTGATTTGTCAAAAAAATCATTTTGTTTTTGTAAGCAAATAAGATGTGGGACAATTGAGTTGGTTTAAGGGAAAACCAGTGGTTAAAAAATCAGCATTGGGTGGGAAAAAACAACAAAAATAAGGATGTAAATATGAAAAGGGAATTTTATGTGTTTTCAGTATAATGATATGTGTATATGAACTAGTAAAACTATAGGTAGAGATTAGAAAACGGATGTAGGACATGCGTTTCAATAGGAAAATAGAACTGGGCTGTGTGTTTGATTCAGTAAAAAAAATGCATGCGGATGTTGTAAGACAAAATATAACTAACGCTGGCGGGCCAGAGGCCAGTAGATACCTGCTGGATCTTTGTGCCCCGTTGTCGTCATGGGCTGGGTCTGTTAAAAACAAAACCAACCCTAGGCAGTCTACAGCCCAGTTGAAACTTGCTCAACCTGAAAAAACAATATACATGCTCAATAAATGAGAGAATTTTGCAAGTACAGACTGATAACTGGGATGCAACACGGATATTTTTTTTATCGTGATAATAAGTGCATGCACTTGTTTCGAAAAAAATGGAGAACTGGGAATTCGAACGGCGGGTGCTTATGCTACCCATCAAATAAAAATCAGGTGCCTGAAAATTCGTTTCAAAACAAATGATTCAGCTTTATATCCACGTCGACCCTCGGCATAATGGTTGGAAGAAAATGCAAGTTCATACCAAAAGATCGTTAACAACAATACCAACTTGCGGACGACAAGGTAGTACAACTACCAATACCAAACTAACTTATAATCTTTTTACTCCTGGCCCTAGTGTTCTTCTGGTAGAAAATCTTGCAGAGGACCAGCTCCCGCTCCTTATCTTGCTCCAGGTACCCGAGGTGGTACTGGTGCATCACCTAGTTGGTCCTCTGCTGGTCGAAGTTCTTGTTGGTGTGCAGCACCAGAACCTTTTTTGCTGCCCATCTGTCGGCTGTTGACCATCACCGGCAAGGTATTGCCGGTCTTGTGCCACATCGCGTGCATGCCGCACTCCGACTATATCTTGCGACGTGTCCACGTGCCCCTTTTGAACGCCCTAGAATTGCGCTGGAAGAAATGCTTCCTTAGGCCACTCAGTGTGATACCTGCAGTATTGTGGAATACAGGTTTTAGTGTACCTAGTTGGCATTTTCATAACATCTTTGGCATGTTGCAGTCACTTGTTTCACTTTTTATTAACTGTCAAATTGTAATTTCTTCACCAGGTCTGCGTCTAAAAATAAAAATAGAGCTATAAACAAAGGAATATGTTTGTGCAAGTAGACGGCCGATCGGTGTCTTACCTGGAAGTTTCTCAGGTTGGGTGTAGCATATGTCATGCTCGCTGTCGATGGTTGGTATGAACAAATCGATGAGAGACTGAAATCTCGCGCTGTCAGCACTCACTTTGGCCTCAAGGTGCTCGATCAGCTCCTGATCCGTGGGATCGAACTTGACGCCAGCCGGCAGCACCGGCTAATCCTTCTTCGATTTGCATCGGTAATTCCAGTTATATGGTACTCGATGTATGATCATCGACTGTTTTAAGTGAATGATGAAATATTTTGACAGATAAGTGGTACTCCAAATCTGAAGTCCAGAATACCCGAACACGCCGCCGGGATTCTTGTGTCACCTCACGCGCAGCGTATTGTCACGTCAATTCAATGTGTGGACATGATGAATAATTTGACCGACGTACACTAATACTGCTACTGTACTACTTACTAGTCGTATTTAGTGTCACAATTTATACATAGGTTTAACTAACAAGTACGCACTTGAAGCCTAACTGATATATATATATGGCTTCTGGCACAACATCTCCATCATCATTATCAGTACATCCTACGTAGGTGAGTTAGGATGCACTTGATCCCAGGAAGGTATCTATCCTTCAAACCAGAGGAGTGCTTCAAACTAACAACAATACATAATATCCAACAAAAGAGGGCCGTGCTACAGCAGCAGAATACATGGCTCAGTCTAGATATCAGCATGAATCAAGTTGTGCACATTTGCTATTGGCATGAACCACATCGCCGCATGTCGGGTTTGCAAAAGCCATCCATCGCATGGAAGCTTGATGCCTTTCACACACTGAAGATTATCTGGCAACAAGCTATGTTGACGAATCTCTACATATGGTGATTCATGAAACCCATGGTATGATGTGTAAACATAGCCCCCCCCCTCGCGAATGGAAGTTGCATAGCACAGTAATCATCGCCGGTGATATGATTGATGATTGGTTGGATGATCGGATAATTGATCCCGAGGAACAAGGAGTGGTTGCCGAGGCTGTAAACCCGCCTCCAGTTGAATACGCCTGGCCCAATGGAGCCGGGATCTTTCTCGAACACGAAGCAGCCATAGCCATCAATGTCCCGAACACCCCACACATTGTACTGCATGTGGTTTGATGTAATGGTTTGGTCAATTTGGTATGTGCGAATGAGCATCAAATGACCGCCGTCAGCTGAACGAGCGATAAACCACCACCCATCGGCTGGTATGATTCCAGGTCCTAGAATCATGAAGGCCAGCGCATTTGCGTCTGCTGCAACAATTCAAATTGGAGACCAAAGGGACAAAAATAAACAATCATGTTCAGAGTATGTGTGGAATTAAGATTATTATAACAGTGACACATATCATAGACAGAGAATTGCAACGTCGTGGTCATAATCATACCCCAAGTTAAAAAAATAAGCCAATGGCTTTCATATTCTAGCAATATGTCATGGTTCAAACATCATGTAAAAATGAGAGGAAAATAGCTATGACAGCGCCTACTCATATTCTACCATAGCACTTACTACTACTGTTCTCATATCAACTCTAAGCAATAACATGCGTTGTTATAAAAATCTTGTAAACGAGAGTAACATATAGCAATCATGATGTTATGCTCATAATATGTATTCTAACAATCATTAGATGCCAATTGTTCTCATATCAACTCTAACAATAACATGTGTGGTCATAAAAATCTAGGAAATGAGAGGAACATATAGCAATGATGTGGTTATAGACATGCTATGCATTCTAAATTTGTAACAAATGAATAGGCAGTCGTATTCATAAGGTAAAGATGATATGAGATATAACAATTACACGACGATAGATTCCACCAGTATAGGCAGCCAATCTGTGTGTCGACCGCGTAAACGATGCCATCATGCACTATAGCATCAGACAGAAATGTTGCCTCAACAGGATTGATGATGAGCCATAACCATGTATGGCGACCGGATTTCAGATAGACTAATCCCATGTTGAACAAGGCAATGAGCTTGTAATCCATGTAGTCTTCTGATGGTGTGGGCACTTCGCAGATTACAACTTTCTGCAAACAGAGGTCGAGCCAAAAGCTTGACGCGTCTTGTGCGTAGTAGGAAGGAGTGTCCGGCGGGCCGCGAGGCTCGATGGCGGCAGTATCCAACGATGGAAGGGTGATCTCTCGCTGGGTGTAGATATCTACGAGACGCCACGGACTACCGGTGTGGTGGATGAGGACGATCCAGTTGGCCTTCATGCCAGCCCAGTACTGGCCGCGCATGAAGGACAGGTGGACGGGTAGTGGTAGCATGTCAAGGGGCACCACGGCAACCTCCGTAGGATCGTCAAGTCAGTGTCTGGGCCACCTGCGAGGATCGGGCATCAACAAGCAGGGTGTCTTGAAAAGATCCGGCCGGTTGCAGATGAGTAGATGGTACAAAGACACCGAGCATGTGGCCAGACGGATGGTGCTGAGTAGGTCCATATGACTACAAATCTGCTCCAAGAGAACATCAGGGAGGGTATTCCAATCGCGGCTCTGCGTGTCAGTCAGTTCTGCCATTGGGGTTTTCGGTGCCTACGAGCCAGCGGGGAAGTGGATTTGGGCGGGCGAGCGAAGAAGCTTCTCCTCATGTGGCCGAGCAGTAAGTGGGGGGATATGGTATTCGTGAGCTACCAAGGAAGATGGCGCAGGCGGGCGAGCAGTGAGTGGGGGTAAATGGTGTGCGGCTGACGATGGGGAAGAGAGGAGGAAGAAGAAGAGAGGAGGAAGAAGAGTAGAAGACAGGGAAGAAAGTGCATTCAATCTCAATTCTACTAGTACTACTACCAGGATATACCGTCCTTCGGAGTGTAAATAGTTACACCGATGACATGTGGGTCTACCACAACAGGGCCCATATGTCAGTTAATGGAGGACAAAGGTGCGTAGGCGTATTTGCGGAAGCGTGCTCTACTGGAAAACATGATGGCAGTACTGGGTAAGGCTGATTTAGTAACACCAACACACTGGTTCAGCTTATTAATTACGTGTCCCATCTGCTGCAGCGTGTATTGTCACTTCACTGCGAAGACTAGTTGAATAGTTCTCTCTGGCCGAGATGGGGAATAATGGATCGCGAGGACTTCCTTTCTACAGTATTGAAAGATCGTGGATGTCGCCTAGAGGGGGGGGGGGGTGAATAGGCGCTTTAAAATAATTACGGTTTAGGCTTGAACAAATGCAGAATAAACCTAGCGGTTAATTTGACAAGCACAAAACCTACAACAACTAGGCTCACCTATGTGCACCAACAACTTATGCTAAGCAAGATAAACAACTAAGTGATAGCAAGATATATGACAAGAAACAATATGGCTATCACAAAGTGAAGTGCATAAGTAAAGGGCTCAGGTAAGAGATAACCGAGGCACGCGGAGACGATGATGTATCCCAAAGTTCACACCCTTGTGGATGCTAATCTCTGTTTGGAGCGGTGTGGAGGCACAATGCTCCCCAAGAAGCCACTAGGGCCATCGTAATCTCCTCACGCCCTCGCACAATACAAGATGCCGTGATTCCACTAAGGGACCCTTGAGGGCGGTCACCGAACCCGTACAAATGGCAACCCTTGGGGGCGGTCACCGAACCCGTACACTTTGGCAACCCTTGGGGGCAGTCACCAGTACCCATCAAATTGCTCGAGGCGATCTTCAGAACCTAATTGGAGACCCCGACGCTTGCTTGGAGCTTTACACCACAATGATTGAGCTCCGAACACCACCAACCATCTAGGGCACCCAAGCACCCAAGAGGAACAAGCTCAAGGGTACCAAGCACCCAAGAGTAATAAGCTTCTCAACTTGTAACTTCCACGTTATCACCGTGGAGAACTCAAACCGATGCACCAAATGCAATGGCAAGGGCACACGAAGTGCCCAAGTCCTTCTCTCTGAAATCCCACCGAAGCAACTAATGCTAGGGAGGAAAATGAGAGGAAGAACAAGAAAGAGAACACAAAGAACTCCAAGATCTAGATCCAAGGGGTTCCCCTCACATAGAGGAGAAAGTGATTGGTGGAAATGTGGATCTAGATCTCCTCTCTCTTTTCCCTCAAAAACTAGCAAGAATCCATGAAGGGATTGAGAGTTAGCAAGCTCGAAGAAGGTCAAAAAATGGGGGAAGAACACGAGCTCAAAAGATAAGGTTCATTGGGGAAGAAGACCCCCTTTTATAGGAGGGGAAAAATCCAACTGTTATGTGCTCAGCCCGCACATGAGCAGTACTACCGCTCCACGAGCGGTACTACCGCTGGAGGAGCGGTACTACCGCTTAGCATGGTCAAAACACCCCAACGAGAGAGAAAAACACGAGCTGAAAAACTGCCAGAGAGGTAGAGCAGTATGAGCGGCACTACCGCTGTAGCCAGCGGTACTACCGGTGGCCGCAGCGGTACTACCGCATGGCCCAGCGGTACTACCGCTCCTACTGCCGCTCCTACTGCCGCTGAACCCGACACAAGAAGAGCAGGACCCAAAATCGAGGCGGTAGAAGAGCGACACTACAGCGGTACTACGACTGAGAGCTCCAAGTGGTACTACCGCTTGGGCTCGCGGTACTACCGCCGGGACCAGACAAAAGCCACTCTCAAGAAAACAAGAACTGCCATAACTTCTGCATATGAGCTCCGAATTGAGCAAACTCAAGCTTGTTGGAAACAAGACGACGAGTAGCATCAAAACAGCCAACAAATAGAGGAGTGAAACCTCCAACCGATAAGAACCGGCAAAACCTCCAACATTGAAAACATCATAGAAGATGCAAGTGAACTCCGTTTTTGATGAACTCGAGCTTGTCATCAAGATGACCAAAAGCTCTAAGACTCACAAAGAGAACCAAACAAGAACCAAGAAAGATGATGCAAGGATGCAATGGTTTGAGCTCTCAACGAACGATATGATCAAGCTACTCATCGAGAGCCCCCCTTGATAGTACGACAATTGATCCTATAACCCGGTCTCCCAACTACCATCATGATACCGGTAAAATAGAAAATCTATCAAGGGCAAACCTTTGCCTTGCACATGGTCCACTTGAGCTAGATGATGACGATCTTGACTCCCTCAAGTTGGACCACCTTTCTTGATTGGGTTGACTCGATGAAGACTAGTTGATTGCTCGTCCATACTCCGCTCTGGGTGAGCCACTCTTCCGCACATCTTCACAAGTCCATTGTCACCACAAAGGACGGCAAGCTTCAAGCATTTGATCTCTTCGTGATGCTCCACTTGAACTTGCACACCGCAACCTAACCCCACAAAGAACTCTCACGAAGACCATGGGTTAGTACACAAAGCGTAATTGACAATGCTTACTATACCAAGGGATCACTTGATCCCTCACGGTACATCTTCTGTGCTTTGTGGGTTGATCCCTCTCGGTACATCTTCTACGCTTTGTGGGTTGATCAACTTGATTCACTCTTTGACTTAGTCTTGATCACCCTCTCACAAGACCAATCTTTAGGTAATTCTTTGAATAGCACCTTGATCGACACAAACTCTCCTTGAAACCAACACATGTACTCCAAGAAAAGCCTATGGACAAAACCTTCAAATATAACTCAAGGAAACCATTAGTCCATAGAGATTGTCATCAATTACCAAAACCAAACATGGGGGCACCGCATGTTCTTTGAAGTATCCCTATGCCTCTACACTCACTTCACTCATTTTTTTTCGTACCTAGTCACTTGTTGAAATCTATAGAAAGACAAATACTCCATATTTGGGAACAGAGGGAGGCTTTTACTTTGTACTATATTTGGGAACAGAGGGAGTATCATCATATGGAGGGAACAGAGGAAGCTTGAAATATGAACATGTCAATGGGAGGGAGTAAGCCCCATGCATGCATGCATGCATGCAACATGCAACACTCACACATACACATGGACGCATGCAACACTCACGCACCCATGCGGCACACAGCACACGACGCAACACACATGCTCACGCTCAAGTGCTCAACCTACTCCCTACGTCCGTGAAAGACTGTATATTTAGAGATTTACACATTGACCAAGGCATAATTAACGCCCAAAAGTAGCAGACTTATGTGTGCATGTGACCATTGAGATAAGAACATTAAATGAAGGCCGTTGCATGCTGTAATTAAGGATAGACATGTAGCCTATACCTACAGCACAAGTTGGTGCATTAGTCAATCAATATCGATTTAGATTAAAGGCTAAATGCATTGGAATTGTAGATGTACATCATGTACTACACTCTTTGTTTTATAGCCGATGTACACTCTTTGTTGGAAGACCGAGGGAGGACACGTGCATGCACTCACATACACAGCTAGGGCAGTTCACGCGCAAGGGTTGGACTCGTGTCGCGCCTGCGTAAAGTTTTGTTTAACTGATTTCTTTGCTCTGCCAACTGACAGGTGGGACCCAGAAACTAGGTGACAATTTAACCAGTCAACAAAGTGCCACGTCGACTATGTGGCCGGTCAGTAGGGTGCAATACGGTGCTCTAGGATGAGCTAGTGATCGTATAATCACCGCAAAACTATATATAGTGACCGTAAAGAGCATATTGTTACATACGTTGACCGCCAATGTATTTTCTCGTTTCAAATTAAGCCATATTAATCGGAAAGGACGCAGTATGGACTACTACTACTAGTACTAGTACTGCTTTGATGTGTCCCATCAACTCGCCGAACGAGGAGAAGCTTGCTTACTACGCCTCTCCCTCGCCCACGCGCGCGGTGGTTCGCAGGACGAGGAGACGGTTTTGACTACAATGCCCTCTCCCTCGCCCTCGCCCTCGCCCTCACGGTGGATGTGCAGTAGTTCAATCGGTGTCAGATTGCCAGAAGCATATTGTACTATAGTATCATCATTGTTGGACCTTCCAAGAGGCAAAGAGCCATGTGCAAGGTTCACACGAGTACGAACTGTTGAACCTCCCGAAGAGGCAAAGAGCCAAGCGCAAGGTTTTATAGGAGTTGTCGTCCTAGTAGGAGTGTACTACAACTATAGCGAACGATGCTACTGTATGATGCCGCCACGTCACGTATATCCAAAGCTGTGCCACCTTTTTTCTCAAAGAGCATGTTGGAGCCCGTGCAATGATACGTCTCCAACGTATCTATAATTTTTGATTGCTCCATGCTATATTATCTACTGTTTTGGACTATATTAGGCTTTATTTTCCACTTTTATATTATTTTTGGGACTAACCTATTAACCGGAGGCCCAGCCCAGAATTGCTATTTTTTGCCTATTTCAGTGTTTCGGAGAAACAAAATATCAAACGGAGTCCAAACAGAATAAAATCTTCGGAAACGTGATTTTCTCATCAGATAAGATCCAGGAGACTTGGACCCCACATCAAGAAAGCCATGAGGTGGTCACGAGGGTGGGGGGCGCCCCCCCCCTAGGGTGCGCCCCCTTCCTCGTGGGCCCCTCGAAGCTCCACCGATGTACTTCTTCCTCCTATATATACCTACGTACCCCCAAACGATCGGGGACGGAGCAAAAAACCTAATTCCACCGCCGCAACTTTCTGTATCCACGAGATCCCATCTTGGGGCCTGTTCCGGAGCTCCGCCGGAAGGGGAATCGATCACGGAGGGCTTCTACATCATCATCCAAGCCTCTCCAATGAAGTGTGAGTAGTCTACTTCAGACCTACGGGTCCATAGTTAGTAGCTAGATGGCTTCTTCTCTCTTTTTGGATCTCAATACAATGTTCTCCCCCTCTCTCGCGGAGATCTATTCGATGTAATCTTCTTTTTGCGGTGTGTTTGTTGAGACCGATGAATTGTGGGTTTATGATCAAGTCTATCTATGAATAATGTTTGAATCTTCTCTGAATTCTTTTATGTATGATTGGTTATCTTTGCAAGTCTCTTCGAATTATTAGTTTGGTTTGGCCTACTAGATTGGTTGTTCTTGCCATGGGAGAAGTGCTTAGCTTTGGGTTCGATCTTGCGATGTCCTTTCCCAGTGACAGAAGGGGCAGCAAGGCACGTATTGTATTGTATTGTTGCCATCGAGGATAACAAGATGGTTTTTTTATCATATTGCATGAAACTATCCCTCTACATCATGTCATCTTGCTTAAGGCGTTACTCTGTTTTTAACTTAATACTCTAGATGCATGCTGGATAGCGGTCGATGAGTGGAGTAATAGTAGAAGATGCAGAATCGTTTTGGTCTACTTGTCTCGGACATGATGCCTGTATACATGATCATACCTAGATATTATCATAACTATGCTCAATTCTATCAATTGCTCAACAGTAATTTGTTCAGCCACCGTAGAATACTTATGCTCTTGAGAGAAGCCACTAGTGAAACCTATGGCCCCCGGGTCTCTTTCTCATCATATCAATCTCCATCACTTTATTATTGCTTTGCTTTTACTTTGCCTTTTACTTTTCACTTTTCATCTTTATACCAAAAATACCAAAATATTATTTATCATCTCTATCAGATCTCACTTTCGTAAGTGACCGTGAAGGGATTGACAACCCCTAAGCGCGTTGGTTGCATTGAGCTATTGTTTTTGTGTAGGTACAAGGGACTCGAGCGTAGCCTCCTACTGGATTGATACCTTGGTTCTCAAAAACTGAGGGAAATACTTACGCTACTTTGCTGCATCATCATCTCCTCTTCGGGGAAATCCAACGCAGTGCTCAAGAGGTAGGAAGAAGAATTTCTGGCGTCGTTGGCGGGGAGTCTGCGCAAAAGTCAACATACCAAGTACCCATAACAATCCCTATCTCTTGCATTACATTATTTGCCATTTGCCTCTCATTTTCCTCTCCCCCACTTCACCCTTGCCGTTTTATTCGCCCTCTCTCTCTCTCTATCCTCCCTCTCTTTCTCTATTTGCCTCTTTTGCCCGTTTCTTGTTTGCTCGTATGGTGGGAATAGTTGTTTATTTATTACTAAACAGAGAACCTAAGATCTATGGATCCTCATCTGCTTGCTAATCTTTTTAAGAGATCCAATTATGATGAACGAATTGCTAGTGAGTTTTGTGCACTAGATTATCTTTATGAGGTTTTGCTTGAAATTCGTGAATCTGAAAAGTGTGATGAATTACTTTATGAAGCGATTCACGATAGATCTTTGAATAAAAATCATGATTGCAATGATTTTATTATAAATTCTATTCATGTAAATTGTGCTAATAATATGCAAAACCCTAAGCTTGGGGATGCTAGTTTTGCTATGTCCTCTACTTGTTGCAATGATCATGATTGGGGTGATTCTTCTTATGATATTGAAAATTTATTTAAGCCCCATGATGAATATGAGATTGATAATAGTGTTTGCAATATTATTGAAAGTGGGTTTGGAAGAGTGTCAACTTTATATCCCACATATTTGGAGAATGTTCAATCTTATGAAATTTTTGATAAAAGTGGGTTTGGAAAGGTCATGATTTTAGTTAATGTTAATCCCACTATTTTGGAAGAGTGTCAACTTTGCATGCATATGGATCGTGTTGAAAATATTTTGTGTGATAGCTATTTTGTTGAATTTTCTTATGATCCCACATGCAATTATTATGAGAGAGGAAAATATGGTGGTAGAAATTTTCATGTTACTAAATTACCTCTCGTTATGTTGAGATTGCTATTGTGTCTTTCCACTTCCTTGCATATGCTAGTTTTTGCTTGCCTTGATAATTTGTTTGCCTATAAAATGCCTATGCATAGGAAGTATGTTAGACTTAGATGTGTTTGTCACGTGGTTTATGATACTCTGTTTGTGCTTCAATTCTTGTCTTTCATGTGAGCATCATTAAAATTATCAATGCCTAGCTTTAAGGATTTAAAGAAAAGCACTTGTTGGGAGACAACCCAATATTTATCCTTGATGTTATTTAATAAATAATTTATCTAGCCTCTGTTTTGGTTGTGTTTTTTGTGTTTAATTAGTGTTTGTGCCAAGTAGAACCGTTGGGAAAACATGGGGAAAGTCTTGTTGAACTTGCTGTAAAAAACAGAAACTTTAGCGCTCACAAGAACTGCTGTCATTTTTATTTGGAAAGTGATATTTAGTTAATTATTTTTGCAGATGTTTAATAGATAAATTCCTCAAGTCCAGAAATTTATTTTAGAATTTTTGGGGTTCCATATTTTGTGCTAGCTACAGATTACTACAGACTGTTCTGTTTTTGACAGATTCTGTTTTTCGTGTGTTGTTTGCTTATTTTGATGAATCTATGGCTAGTAAAATAATTTATAATCCATAGAGAAGTTGGAATACAGTAGGTATAACACCAATATAAATAGATAATGAGTTCATTACAGTACCTTGAAGTGGTCTTTTGTTTTACTTCGCTAACGGAGCTCACGAGATTTTCTACTTTAAGTTTTGTGTTGTGAAGTTTTCAAGTTTTGGGTAAAGATTTGATGGACTATGGAACAAGGAGTGGCAAGAGCCTAAGCTTGGGGATGCCCATGGCATCCCTAATATAATCTAAGGACACCTAAAAGCCAAAGCTTGGGGATGCCCCGGAAGGCATCCCCTCTTTCGTCTACCTCTATCGGTAACTTTACTTGGAGCTATATTTTTATTCACCACATGATATGTGTTTTGCTTGGAGCGTATTTTATGATTTGAGTATTTACTTGTTAGTCTAACACAATCATCCTTGCTGTACACACCTTTTGAGAGAGCCATACATGATTTTTAATTTGATAGAATACTCTATATGCTTCACTTATATCTTTTGAGCTTTATAGTTTTGCTCTAGTGCTTCACTTATATCTTTTAGAGCACGGTGGTGGATTTGTTTTATAGAAACTTTTGATCTCTCATGCTTCACTTAGATTATTTTGAGAGTCTTAATAGCATGGTAATTTGCTTAAAATCTTAATATGCTTGGTATGCAAGATTAATAATAAAACTTTCTTATGAGTGTGTTGAATACTATGAAAAGTTTGATGCTTGATGATTGTTTTGAGATATGGAGGTAATAATATCAAAGTCATGCTAGTTGAGTAGTTGTGAAATTGAGAAATACTTGTGTTGAGGTTTGCAAGTCCTGTAGCATGCACGTATGGTAAATGTTATGCAACAAATTTGAAACATGAGGTGTTATTTGATTGTCTTCCTTATGAGTGGCGGTCGGGGACGAGCGATGGTCTTTTCCTACCAATCTATCCCTCTAGGGGCATGCGCGTAGTACCGAGGTTTTTGATGACTTGTAGATTTTTGCAATAAGTATGTGAGTTCTTTATGACTAATGTTGAGTCCATGGATTATACGCACTCTCACACTTCCATCCTTGCTAGCCTCTTCGGTACCGTGCATTGCCCTTTCTCACATTGAGAGTTGGCGCAAACTTCGCCGGTGCATCCAAACCCCGTGATATGATACGCTCTTTCACACATAAAACTCCTTATATCTTCCTCAAAACAGCCACCATACCTACCTATTATGGCATTTCCATAGCCATTCTGAGATATATTGCCATGCAACTTTCCACCGTTCCGTTTATTATGACATGCATCATCATTGTCATATTGCTTTGCATGATCGTGTAGTTGACATCGTATTTGTGGCAAAGCCACCATTATAATTCTTTAATACATGTCACTCTTGATTCATTGCGTATCCCGGTACACCGCCGCAGGCATTCATATAGAGTCATCTTTGTTCTAGTATCGAGTTGTAAATAAATAGAAGTGTGATGATCATCATTACTAGAGCATTGTCCCAAGTGAGGAATAAATAAATAAAAGATAAAGGCAATAAAAAAATGAGAAGGCCCCCAAAAAAAGAAAGGCCATAAAAAAGGCCCAAAAAATGAGAGAAAAAGAGAGAAGGGACAATGTTACTATCCTTTTACCACACTTGTGCTTCCAAGTAGCACCATGATCTTCATAGTAGAGAGTCTCTCATGTTATCACTTTCATATACTAGTGGGAATTTTTCATTATAGAACTTGGCTTGTATATTCCAACAATGGGCCTCCTCAAGTGCCCTAGGTCTTCGTGAGCAACCAAGTTGGATGCACACCCACTAGTTTCTTTTGTTGAGCTTTCATACATTTATAGCTCTAGTGCATCCGTTGCATGGCAATCCCTACTCCTTGCATTAACATCAATTGGTGGGCATCTCCATAGCCCATTGATTAGCCTCGTTGATGTGAGACTTTCTCCTTTTTTGTCTTCTCCACAGAACCCCCTCATTATATTCTATTCCACCCATAGTGCTATATCCATGGCTCGCGCTCATGTATTGCGTGAAAGTTTATAGGTTTGAGATTACTAAAGTATGAAACAATTGATTGGCTTGTCATCGGGGTTGTGCATGATGAGAGCATTCTTGTGTGACGAAAATGAAACATGACTAAGCTATATGATTTTGTAGGGATGAACTGTAACACCCCAGATGTAATTTACCTTATATGATCCCCAACTCTTGCCGTTTCCGGTGCTAAGTTATTTTATTTCCTCGGTTTCGGGTTTTTGTCTCCATGTGTTGTTGTCGTTGTCATGCATCTCATATCATGTCATCATGTGCATTGCATTTGCATACGTGTTCGTCTCATGCATCCGAGCATTTTCCCCGTTGTCCGTTTTGCATTCCGGCGCTCCTATCTCCTCCAGTGGTCCTTTCTACCTTCTTTTCATGTGTGGGGGTTAAACATTTCCGGATTGGACCGAGACTTGCCAAGCGGCCTTGGTTTACTACCGGTAGACCGCCTGTCAAGTTTCGTACCATTTGGACTTTGTTTGATACTCCAACGGTTAACCGAGGGACCGAGAAGGTCTCGTGTGTGTTGCAGCCCAACACCCTTCCAATTTGTCCCAAAACCCACCTAAACCCTCTCCATCGTCTCGGTCGTTCTATCACGATCGCGTGGCTGCAAACCGCACCTCATTTGGACTCTCCTAGCTCCCCCTATTTCTATATAAAGGCATCCCCCGAAAATCCCGGGTCTCCTCTCCCCCCTAACCCTAATTTTTCCCTCGCGCCGCGCCGGACATGTCCGAAGCCGGCCGGACGAACCGCGCCGCCGCCCTGGGCCAGTAGGAGGGCGCCATGTGGCCCCAGCCACCGTGCCCCACTGCCAGCCCGCGAGGCCCAGGCCGGGCCCTCCCTGCCGTCGTTCCGGGCCGAGGCACCTCGCCGCCCGCGCCGCCCTCTCCTCCAACTCCGGGCACCCGAACCGCGGTAGCGCCGCCGCCTCGCCATCTCCGGTCGCCGGCCGCCTCCGCCTCGACGCCGCGGCACCTACGCCGCCCGCCAGTTGCCGACCACCGCCCGGTCGCAGCCGCACCTCGCCGCGCCGGCGCCACCACCTCGCCGCCCCGAGGAGCTCCGGCCGCGCCCTGCTTCTCCGGCGTCCTTTTCTTCCTCCGGCGAGCTCCGCTTCAAGTCCGATTCCGGCGAACGACGAACCCCGGCGAACCTCGTAAACCGTGCCAGATCTAGATCCTGAAGGGTTGACTTTCCCCGAAACCCTAATTTTTCTTGCAACTTCATCATGCCATAACTCCGCATCCGTAGCTCCGATTTGGGTGTGTAGCATATCAAAATGTTCGTCTCAGAGAGTACATCATTTCATCTCTT
This sequence comes from Triticum aestivum, assembly GCF_018294505.1. Classification (NCBI taxonomy): domain Eukaryota; kingdom Viridiplantae; phylum Streptophyta; class Magnoliopsida; order Poales; family Poaceae; genus Triticum; species Triticum aestivum. Next base: position 308,212,194 of record NC_057806.1, on the reverse strand, counting down.
GCATCATTTTCATTTGTGCTCATCTTGATACCCGAAATGCTGTTGGAAGAGAGCTATTTGAGTTAATTGTCAGATCTGCTGCACCAAAAAGCTATTTGTCATTTTTGCCATGATTAATGTGTGCATGATATGCTCCTGATCTCTACATGTGTTTTGTTATATGCCATGCCATCTTTACAGAGGTGCTTACCATGTATTTTTGTGACATGTGTGGTGACTAGCACAAGCTTGCAAAGTAGTGCATTCGAATGCTGATTTCAGGGACTTAGAATTTCACCAAGTCCTTGATCTGATTTTGTCAATATGCCTTATGTTCATGTTGTTTCCTAGTGATTCGTGCCTCTTTTGAGGATGATCAGTAAGGATGATTTGTTAATATTGTGGTGCTCTATCAATCCATGTCCTTGTTTGCAATTATGGAGCACCCTAGCTTGAGTCAATCGAGCTCTACTTTTGCTATTTCGTGAATCCTGGCAGATTGTTTACTTGTTAGCGATTTTGCCAAGGATGTTGTTGTTGATCCGTGCATGCTATGTTGTTGTTATTGCCATGTCTAGCCTTTATGATATGTATTCTTGATGGGTGTATGCTTAGTTGGCCATGCCTTGCTCTGTAGTGAGTGCATCGAGCTCGTGAACATGCCTACTCGTTAACATATTTGCATGCTCCAGTTTTTTCTCCAAGTCTGTAACCTGATTATGTTTTTGCCATGTTCGCATGCTTGCAATTGTATTTTCTGATCCCTTTTAGCTCAAGGTCACTAAGGGACTTTTGTTAAGTGCTTTGAGTAGCTTCATTTCATGCCTTGCTTTGCCATGTTAAGTTCCTGTAGCATATAGTTTTCATGCTCCAAAGTGTGCTACCTGATGTGAAATTCCAGACTTGTGTTAATTTCACTAAGTCTGAAACCTGTTATCATTTGCACTTTTGCCATGCTTGCTTGAACCTGTTAATGGATGAATTGGCCGTAGCTCAGTGTTCAACTCTTGTCAAGCATCGTGATTGGATCCCTGCCATGTATTTTGTTGTCTTGTTTGAGTGTTGTAGAATATTTAACTTGTTGCATTTAGTTGGCTACTTGCTGTTTATTGCAGACCGGTGCCATATTTGTTTCGCTTGCCATTTCCAAACCGTGCATCCGATTCCGGTGATCTTTATATCAATTTCAACCGAAATCACCTCACCTTTCCAGTGGCACTCTTGGATTTCCAAGTTGAGGCCAGGTTCAATCATTCCTTGTCAAATCTTGCATATGCATCACATACCGCATCCCGCATAGCATACCATGTTTGCATCATGTTGTTCGAGCTTTGCACGTGGTTGATTGTGTTCCTTTTGCTTGTTTGTCTTGTTTGGGTAGAGCCGGGAGACGAGTTCGCTAACGAGGAGCCCGTTGAGTTTGCTTTTGAGGATCCAGTCAACTCTGACAACTTTGCAGGCAAGATGATCATACCCTCGAAATCACTTCTATCTTTGCTTGCTAGATGCTCGCTCTTTTGCTATGCCTATGCTACGATGCCTACCACTTTCTTATCATGCCTCCCAAATTGCCATGTCAAACCTCTAACCCACCATGTCCTAGCAAACCATTGATTGGCTATGTTACTGCTTTGCTCAGCCCCTCTTATAGCATTGCTAGTTGCAGGTAAAGATTGGAGATCGTTCCTTGTTGGAACATTGTTTATTTGTTGGGATATCACTATATTATCTTGTTATCTTAATGCATCTATATACTTGGTAAATGGTGGAAGGCTCGGCCTTTTGCTTAGTGTTTTGTTCCACTCTTGCCGCCCTAGTTTCCGTCATATCGGTGTTATGTTCCTGGATTTTGCGTTCCTTACGCGGTTGGGTGATAATGGGAACCCCTTGACAGTTCGCCTTGAATAAAACTCCTCCAGCAATGCCTAACCTTGGTTTTACCATTTGCCACCTAGCCTCTTTTTCCCTTGGGTTTCCGGAGCCCGAGGGTCATCTTATTTTAAACCCCCCCGGGCCAGTGCTCCTCTGAGTGTTGGTCCGAACTGGGCAGCCTGCGGGGCCACCTCGGGGAAACTCAAGGGTTGGTTTTACTCGTAGCTTGACCTATCTGAGTGTGCCCTGAGAACGAGATATGTGCAGCTCCTATCGGGATTTGTTGGCACATTCGGGCGGTGTTGCTGGACTTGTTTTATTTTTGTCGAAGTTGTCTTGTAGAACCGGGATGCCGAGTCTGATCGGATTGTCTCGGGAGAAGGTTTATCTTTCGTTGACCGTGAGAGCTTGTGATGGGCTAAGTTGGGACTCCCCTGCAGGGATTTGAACTTTCGAAAGCCGTGCCCGCAGTTATGGGCAGATGGGAATTTGTTAATGTCCAATTGTAGATAACATGAACCTTAACTTAATTAAAATGAATCAACTGCGTGTGTTACCGTGATGGTCTCTTCTCGGCGGAGTCCGGGAAGTGAACACGGTGTTGGAGTAATGTTTTCCGTAGGTTGTTCTTTAGTTCTTCGTTCGTGCTTTGCCTTCTCTTCTCGCTCTCTTTTGCGAACAGGTTAGCCACCATATATGCTAGTCGCTTGCTGCAGCTCCACATACTACCTTGCCTTACCTATAAGCTTAAATAGTCTTGATCGCGAGGGTGCGAGATTGCTGAGTCCCCGTGGCTCACAGATTACTTCCAAACCAGATGCAGGGCCCGATGACTCCGTTCCAGATGATGCGCTTGAGCTCAAGTGGGAGTTCGACGAAGACTCACGTCGTTACTATGTGTCTTTCCCTGATGATCAGTAGTGGTGCCCAGTTGGGGCGATCGGGACCGTGTCGCATGTTGGGGTTCATCTTTTATTTTGGTACCATAGTCAGACCATGAGTGTATTGGATGATTGTAATGTTATTCATGTACTTTGTGTGACGTGGCGAGTGTAAGCCAGCTATGTACCTTTTCCCCTATTATCTATTTACATGGGTTGTTGTGAAGATTACCTTACTTTCGACATTGCTTTCAATGCGGTTATGCCTCTAAGTCGTGCTTCGACACGTAGGAGATATAGCCGCATTGAGGGTGTAACATGAACTTTCTTGGGCCATGTTATTTTGAGAAGACATAATTGCTTAGTTAGTATGCTTGAAGTATTATCATTTTTATGTCAATATGAACTTTTGTCTTGAATCTTTCGGATCTGAATATTCATACCACAATTAAGAAGAATTACATTAAAATTATGCCAAGTAGCACTCCGCATCAAAAATTCTGTTTTTATCATTTACCTACTCGAGGACGAGCAGGAATTAAGCTTGGGGATGCTTGATACGTCTCCAATGTATCTGTAATTTTTGATTGCTCCATGCTATATTATCTACAGTTTTGGACTATATTGGGCTTTATTTTCCACTTTTATATTATTTTTGGGACTAACCTATTAACCGGAGGCCTAGCCCAGAATTGTTGTTTTTTGCCTACTTCAGTGTTTCGGAGAAACAGAATATCAAACAGAGTCCAAACGGAATAAAATCTTCGGAAACGTGATTTTCTCATCAGATAAGATCCAGGAGACTTGGACCCCCTCGTCAAGAAAGCCACGAGGTGGTCACGAGGGTGGGGGGCGCGCCCCCCTAGGGCGCGCCCCCTGCCTCGTGGGCCCTTCGAAGCTCCACCGACGTACTTCTTCCTCCTATATATACCTACGTACCCCCAAACGATCGGGGACGGAGCAAAAAACCTAATTCCATCGCCGCAACTTTCTGTATCCACGAGATCCCATCTCGGGGCCTGTTCCGGAGCTCCGCCGGAAGGGGAATCGATCACGGAGGGCTTCTACATCATCATCCAAGCCTCTCTGATAAAGTGTGAGTAGTTTACTTCAGACCTACGGGTCCATAGTTAGTAGCTAGATGGCTTCTTCTCTCTTTTTGGATCTCAATACAATGTTCTCCCCCTCTCTCGCAGAGATCTATTCGATGTAATCTTCTTTTTGCGGTGTGTTTGTTGAGACCGATGAATTGTGGGTTTATGATCAAGTCTATCTATGAATAATATTTGAATCTTCTCTGAATTTCTTTTATGTATGATTGGTTATCTTTGCAAGTCGCTTCGAATTATCAGTTTGGTTTGGCCTACTAGATTGGTTGTTCTTGCCATGGGAGAAGTGCTTAGCTTTGGGTTCGATCTTGCGGTGTCCTTTCCTAGTGACAGAAGGGGCAGCAAGGCACGTATTGTATTGTTGCCATCGAGGATAACAAGATGGTTTTTTATCATATTGCATGAAACTATCCCTCTACATCATGTCATCTTGCTTAAGGCGTTACTCTGTTTTTAACTTAATACTCTAGATGCATGCTGGATAGCGGTTGATGAGTGGAGTAATAGTAGTAGATGCAAAATCGTTTCGGTCTACTTGTCTCGGACGTGATGCCTACATACATGATCATACCTAGATATTCTCATAATTATGCTCAATTCTGTCAATTGCTCAACAGTAATTTGTTCACCCACCGTAGAACATTAAGCTCTTGAGAGAAGCCACTAGTGAAACCTATGCCCCCCGGGTCTCTTTCTCATCATATCAATCTCCATCACTTTATTATTGCTTTGCTTTTACTTTGCCTTTTACTTTTCACTTTGCATCTTATACCAAAAATACCAAAATATTATCTATCATCTCTATCAGATCTCACTTTCGTAAGTGACCGTGAAGGGATTGACAACCCCTAAGCGCATTGGTTGCATTGAGCTATTATTTTTGTGTAGGTAGAAGGGACTCGAGCGTAGCCTCGTACTGGATTGATACCTTGGTTCTCAAAACTGAGGGAAATACTTACGCTACTTTGCTGCATCATCCTCTCCTCTTTGGGGAAATCCAACGTAGTACTCAATAGGTAGCATGCAACAACCACACAAGTTGCACGTACACATAACACATTTACTAGTAATAAATTCTAAAGGACAAATGCCAGTATGCCACACAATTTCATCTACAATTCATGTGATAAATTTGTGCAAGACTGGTCTAAATATATTCACAGCGCTACCATTCACAATTACCGTACTCCACTTACACGTTATAGATGGGCTACATGTCCTCCTCTAGGTTCCAGTCCCAGGTGTTCTTCATGGATGGCACAATCCATAGCGGTGGGCAACGGGAATCATTGTCGCAGCTTTCTAGTCCGGTTCCACACGATGGAGACTCATCCAAGCTGAAGCGGCATAAATTAGGGATAGCGTGTCCCAACATGTCGTTCATTCGGCGGTGCGCATTGAAGACACAACTATGCTTCATGAACGGCAGGCCTTCCGTGTCGTGCACGGAAGGTGGCATCTGCTTCACAATGGGGTAGCTATCCCTGATGAAAAGTGAGTACTCTCTAAGAGTTTTCCTTGGCACCCACGTAGCATCACGGGGGTCGAACTCGGCGCCGTTCATCTGGTACACGCGGCATCCCATATCTGGACACATGGTGACGTACATAGTCAAGGTCCATGAATAATAATGTTGTGCTCAAATATGGCGGTCAATAATACTGTGCAGCAAATAGTACTACTCCGGTATAGAGGAAGTAAAATAACCGACTTATTATATATAGCCACTCTTGGCTACATGGATGAGATTGTAAGACATGGAAAAACAAAAAATGGTGGCAGCTAGTGGGTTCAAGTCTTCAAAGGCCTAGCTAGCTATACGCGTCCTCCAAGGTAAAAAGTACTCCTACTAGTACTACAAAGTATACTACTAATACAACAATGAAAGAGAAGGCGAGAGGGTTAAAAATGGAATACCTGGGTAGATGGTGATGGTCCGATCATGGTAGATTGTGTGACCATGTTGCACATCAGTGGTACCATGGGTAACGACTGCTAAGATAGTTGATCCCAATATGCCAAAGTCAGCTACAAGGTTCCAGGTTAAACCGAATCGCGGATGCAAATGCACATCCAGGATCGGCGATCTTATTTTGATCGGGGAATGACTGGTCCCTGCAAAATAATGGAGTACCGTTAGGGATGCAAATGATGGTTTGTGCATTCCGTTTGTAATCTCCCGTACCGTAGGATGGCAACCAGATGAAACAAGTCCCCTGGCTTGTCACCGCGAAGATGCGGCCTAGATGGCGCACAGCATCTTCGAACATGTAGGGGTACAAATCTGCCGCCGCCAACATGCGCCAGCCTCTGCCGTTACTGCCTCTTGCATTGATGGCAATCCTTATGTCGAACACCGTGATGAGATAGTAATCATCGTAGCCGCGTCGCTTTGTCGGCGGGTCCGCAATTGCTATCTTCTTCAATATCATGTAGGCATCATCATACGTATTCAAGCCCAGCCAGTCCGGAAGGCCGATCCCAATGGTGGAGAAGGGGTCTACCGGAACGGCCGCACTGCTGTGGATGTTGTGCAAAATGATGGTGGTATCCGGCCGGAGGTATGCAAGCCAATATTCGTTGGCACCGACCCAGACCTATATATAAGACGGTGGGCAGCGGAGAAATTATGGGATGGAAATGGAATAACTAAGTACTACATGATCAAACTCCATTACTGACCTGCTCATCGGACAAAAGCCGACTACCTCTCAACGTCGGCAACTCTAGCGGAGTCAACGTGCAACCATGGCCAGGGAGCGGTGGACTATTCGAAGGATTGTCCCATAGAAGAACCTTCTCCTCGAGGACGCATGGAAGACCAACAAGCATGGCCTTTTCCCAAGCCTGTTTAAGTAGTGTCTTGAAAAAGTTGGTGCAGGAAGCACCGAGTCTTGTGGCGGTGAGGACGTTGGAGCGGCGTGCGATTTCTCCTAGAGGATCGTCATTCAAGGTCTCCCAACCCCGACGAGGAGGAGAACCGCCTGGCGAATCCATGGGAGCAGCGACGAACTGCCTTCTCTTCGAGGGGAGGGGAACTGGCGAGGAGGAGATAAGAGCGTAGTAACCGCAGGGCCTCATCCCTTCCAACTGTAGATCGTTCCTCAGTGAAGGGGTGAGGCTATTATTTACTACTAGTACTAGCATTATGGAACGTTATGGGATTGCATTATACTGTAAATAATAGCACTAGTAAGAATTTTTTGGCACTAGGTAGTAGTTTTTGGCGTGGATTAAGAAATTTTGGGTATGTTTTTGCCATTTTTTGTACATGCCAACTAGTGTCAAAAAACGTCTTACATTATGTGACGGAGGAGTACGTACTCGTACTGTAGAAATACTAGTACTACTTTTCTCAACTAGTAGTGTGATGTACTGTACTTCTAGTCTAGTCTAGTATAGTGCACCAGTTTTGAACTCTTGAATCTCAGGGCCAAGGAGCTACAGTTGGAAGTGGAGGGTACTACTATTCTCTAGAACCATCACTGTACTATCAATGCAGGGGAAGTACACCTGCGTAGTGGCCTAGTGTGTACTCTCGGTGCTCTATTCAGCCGCTCCTCTCACGTAGCTGGCCTACTCAGCCGCTCCTCTCACGCACACACTAGCAGCCTGTTTATCAGCGACGGTTACTGCGGGGGCAGAACATTTGAGTTATTTGATACAGCGAGACTAGGCTTTTCACTTCCATTTGTGGAGGTGTAACGGATCTCGTCGAACTTTGTTAGTAGTTCCTTCTTTATGAATGAGATGAAGCAAAGCTTTTGCCTCCGTTTCAAAAAAACACGTCAAGAGGAATTTCTTTTATAGTAGAGCCGATAATGGAGTGAAGTCCATGCGTGCAAGGCCACAAGCTACAGAGTAGCAATAGAGCACTTTACGTACAAAGCCATATTGCACAGTTCCCAATGCCCCGCCAAACTTTTCCGGCTCCTCGGGCTTAATTGGGAGGCGCTAGTTTAAATATGCTACTAGCTGATGAGGAAGCTGCAAGCGAGGTGCGGCTATGTGATGACCCACAAGTATAGGGGATCTATCGTAGTCCTTTTGATAAGTAAGAGTGTCGAACCCAACGAGGAGCAGAAGGAAATGATAAGCGGTTTCCAGCAAGGTATTCTCTGCAAGTACTGAAATAAGTGGTAACAGATAGTTTTGTGATAGGATATTTTGTAACGAGCAACAAGTAACAAAAGTAAATAAGGTGCAGCAAGGTGTCCCAATCCTTTTTGTAGCAAAGGACAAGCATGGACAAACTCCTATATGATGTAAAGCGCTCCCAAGGACACATGGGAATATCGTCAAGCTAGTTTTCATCACGTTCATATGATTCGCGTTCGGTACTTTGATAATTTGGTATGTGGGTGGACCGGTGCTTGGGTGCTGCCCTTACTTGGACAAGCATCCCACTTATGATTAATCTCTATTTCAAGCATCCGCAACTACAACAAAAGTATTAAGGTAAACCTAACCATAGCATGAAACATATGGATCCAAATCAGCCCCTTACGAAGCAACACATAAACTAGGGTTTAAGCTTCTGTCACTCTAGCAACCCATCATCTACTTATTACTTCCCAATGCCTTCCTCTAGGCCCAAATAATGGTGATGTGTCATGTAGTCGACGTTCACATAACACCACTAGAGGAGAGACAACATACATCTCATCAAAATATCGAACGAATACCAAATTCACATGACTACTAATAGCAAGATTTCTCCCATGTCCTCAGGAACAAAAGTAACTACTCACAAAGCATAAACATGTTCATAACCAGAGGGGTATTAATGTGCATATAGAATCTGAACATATGATCTTCCACCAATTAAACCAACTAGCATCAACTACAAGGAGTAATTAACACTACTAGCAACCTACTAGCACCAATCCCAGACCTGGAGACAAGAATTGGATACAAGAGATGAACTAGGGTTTTGAGATGAGATGGTGCTGATGAAGATGTTGATGGAGATTGCCCTCTCCCGATGAGAGGAGCGTTGGTGATGATGATGGCAATGATTTCCCCCTCCGGGAGGGAAGTTTCCCCGGCAGAACAACCCCGCCAGAACCCTAGATTGGTTCCGCCAAGGTTCCGCCTCGTGGCGGAGGAGTTTCATCCGAGAAGATGGCTTATGATTTTTTCCCATCGAAAGAGTCCATATAGCAGAAGATGGTCACCGGAGGGCCACCAGGGGGCCCACGAGGTAGGGGGCGCGCCCAGGGGAGTAGGGCGCGCCCCCACCCTCGTGGACAGGGTGTGGCCCCCCCTGGTGAAGTTCTTGCACTCAATGTTTTTTATATATTTGGCAAACATCATCCGTGAAGTTTCAAGACTTTTGGAGCTGTGCAGAATAGGTCTCTAATATTTACTCCTTTTCCAGCCCAGAATCCCAGCTGCTGGCATTCTTCCTCTTTATGTAAACCTTGTAAAATAAGAGAGAATAGGCATAAGTATTGTGACATAATGTGTAAACATCCCATAATGCAATAAATATTGACATGAAGGTTTTATGCTTCGCTACGGAAAGGATTCACACTCCTACAGAGTCTTCAACCTCTTTCACTATAAAGTGGTTGAAACTGTGGATGTGACGTTTGATGAAACTAACGGCTCGCAAAGAGAGCACCTGCCAAATGTTCTAGATGAAGTCCAACCAAGTGAATCCATCAAGCTTATGGGTACTGGAGAAATCATACCTTTAGAGGCTCAGGCTGAAGAAGAACTCATCATCTCTGCACCTAATCAACCCGAAGACAATGCCCAGCCTAAAGTTAATGCCGATGATGAAGACAATGATCAGCAAGAGCAAAGTCTTCGTCCAGTTCATCCTCGTGTTGCAAATGAAGTGCAGATTGAGAAGATAATTGATAACATTAATTCACCTAGTCCACTCACTTGTTCAAGAGCAACACAGCCAGCATATTTATGTGGACACTTTGCATTTCTCTCTATATCTGAACCCAAGAAAGTTGCTGAAGCCTTCATGGAACCTGAATGGATTCAAGCGATGCAAAAGAGCTTCAACAGTTTGAGCTGAACAATGTGTGGGAACTGGTTAAGCGCCCTGATCCTCGCAAGCAAAATATCATTGACACCAAATGGATCTACCGCAACAAACAAGATGAGCATGGTCAAGTTGTAAAAAACAAGGCTCGTCTCGTTGCTCAAGGTTACACTCGATTAGAAGGAATTGACTTCGATGAAACCTTTGCTCGTGTGGCTAGGCTTGAAGCCATTCGCATATTGCTGGCCTATGCTAACCATCACGACATCCTTCTGTACCAAATGGATGTGAAGAGTGCCTTCCTAAACGGAAAAATTGAAGAAGAAGTGTATGTTGCACAACCACCTGGTTTTGAAGACCCAAAGTGTCCTGACATGGTATACAAGCTCAACAAGACACTATATGGCCTCAAACAAGGCCCTCGTGCTTGGTATGAAAAACTCAAAGACTTCCTGAAGAGCAAAGGCTTCAAACCTGGTTCCTTGGATCCCACACTCTTCACGAAGATATATGATGGAGAATTGTTTGTATGCCAAATCTATGTGGATGACATTATCTTCGGCTGCACGGACAAGAAATACAGTGATGAATTTGGATGCAAGATGCAAGAGCAATATCAGATGTCCATGATGGGTGAGCTGAAATTCTTCCTAGGTCTTCAAATTCGATAGCAAAGCAACGACATCTTCATATCGCAAGAAAAATATCTCAAAGATTGCCTGAAGAAGTTTGGAATGCAAGACTGCAAAGGATACACGATGCCAATGCCAACCAAAAGTCATCTGGGCCCGGACGACAATGGTAAAGAGTTTGATCAAAAGGTATACCGCTCCATGATTGGTTCTTTACTCTATTTATGTGCATCTAGGCCAGATATAATGCTTAGCGTTTGCATGTGTGCCCGATTCCAAGCGACACCAAAGGAGTCGCATCACTTAGCTGTGAAGGGAATTCTTCGATATTTGGCTTACACCCCAACACTAGGATTATGGTATAGAAAGGGCTCAGAGTTTGATCTAGTTGGATTCTCAGATGCTGATTATGCTGGTGACAAGGTTGATCGCAAGTCCACATTAGGCACATGTCACTTTCTTGGACGATCTCTTGTCTGCTGGTCTTCAAAGAAGCAGAACTGTGTATCCCTCTCCACCGCTGAATCTGAATACATTGCTGCTGGATCTTGCTGCGCTCAGCTTCTGTGGATGAAGCAAACTCTCAAGGACTATGGCATCCACCTGAAGCATGTGCCACTCTACTGCAATAATGAAAGCGCCATCAAGATTGCCAACAACCCAGTTCAGCACTCGAAGACAAAGCACATTCAGATCCATCATCATTTTCTCAGAGATCATGTCATGAAGGAATATATTGACATCATTCACATCAACACTGAAGAGCAATTGGCAAATATCTTCACAAATCCCTTGGATGAGAAAAGGTTTTGCAAGTTGCGGTGTGAGCTAAATATCTTAGAATCCTCAAATGTCCTGTAATTGGACACACATCCTAACACTTATGCATGTTGATGACTTAGATGTACAACACACAAAGTAACATATATCCTCAATCAATGAAGACATACACTCTAAGTGTGAATACATTAACACGGAATTTGACTTTGGAGCACCACGATAATTGTGCGATGTGTCTGGATCTAATACTTCCTATACGATGGGTAACGCCACCACCAAAATCTTTTTGAAGTGTTTCATATGGCATCATAATCGCATAAGTCTTTGCATTTGGTTTGTCTTCAACATTGGTTTGACTTCGCGGTTTATCTTCACAATGTTGAGTTGGTCTAATGTTGAGATTGAACTGCTCGGCCTCTCTCTTCACCTCGTCTAGCAGTTCGTCAGCGGTAATTAAAACTTACTTTTTTACTGCCCTTTTGATCCGTCAAATCTATCCTCTTCAATCAAAAGTGGTCTCTTCACTTTCAAATCTAGATCCGTCTTCATCTGCATCTCATATCATGCCAAGTATATTCACTTATGCTTCACAACTAGTTAGATTCCTCACTTGTACTTATTCATGGATTCGTACAAATCTGGAACCAACTCTCATCAAATAAGTGAATGCCTTCGTGCTATGAGGTCAATGTCTTCAAACTGATTTATCTTCAAAATCTTTTGAGAATGCATATGACCTCTTCCCCTTCCCTCTCATATTTAATGCTGTCATAGGTACATGTCCGTGGGAGAATCCCTTGGTTCTCATAGTCTGCATTCATTTGCAGAGTTCTTACAACGTCATATTCACTCACCTGAAGCCAGTTCCTGTATGACCAGCAAAAGGAAGCCATTCATTATCTTGAAGCCGTTCAGTCTGAATATAATGGCAACAGAGAAATCAACTAGAAAGGGCGGCAAGCAGCGCCATGGAGATACAACTAAGGATTTACCTCCAAATCTGTTTGAGTTGTAGAAGTCAGAGCCCGAGGAGAGCTATGGCCAGTGCAAGACCCGAATCCAATGGATTCGAAGATATTGGGCAGAAGAATGGTTTAAGTACAACTTCGTAACCCCTGAGTATGCAGAGAAGAATGCTATCAAGCGCCCCTGGGGAGATATTCTATACAGAAATCTGCAGCCCAAGCCCAAGTCTGAAGCCATTGCTCAAGGCTTCTACCCTTGCATGGTCCGAGGACCGAAGCCAGGGAATGCTGACCCATCATCCTTGTTATGGTGTCGTGAAGACAATCTGTTCAAGCACAATTATCAGTTTGCAAAGGAGTCAGCCACCAAGAACAAGAAGGAGCTGGTCCATCTACTCCAAGGGTGATGGCACACGCGATGCCAATCCCAATGTCATCGGCCCCTTCACCAACTTAGATGAGCTTCTGTCACACATTGCTGCTCAGAGGGCTATGGTGGATCAATCCGCTGATGACGCTGATTCTGAAGAAGCACCAACACCACCAAAGCAGCAGCAGAAGAAGAAGACCAAGGCTTCAAGGCCCTCTGCCTCACCAAAAGCTTCGTGTGTGAAGCCATTGGCCACTGCACCTCCTGAACGCAGTGTGAAATCTGAAGATTTGTCTCATGTCTCCAAGAAGGCCGAGAAGACAAAGAAAGCCAAGAAGCCCAAGAAGATTCCTGGGCATGAACTGACTCCAACTGCTATTCTCAGGAACGAAGAAGACACCATTGATCTGTCAAGTGACGAAGATCTTGGTGATGATGCCCTTGAGATGCTGATCAAGAGCAAGTAAGAGGCAGAAATCTTCAATGATCTGCTCCACTTTGATGTTCATATACTGAACAACTTCATTGATGAGTGGTTCGATGATCGGACCATCAGTATTGATGATCTTCAGCTGCCGGTGGACATCAGCGTCACATTCCACGGAGCCATTGCTAATGAGCTGGTTGTGGCTCAGAAGATAGTCGAGCTCAAGAACAAAATTGACCATGAGAAGGCTCACTTCAAGAAGAACATGGCCAAGCTCAGCGTGGAAGGTGTTCAGATCTTCAAGAAGATGTTGCATGATCTCAAGGCAGAGTTTCACAAGAAGAGGTAAGAAGCTAAAGGTTCAAGAGAGCGCATGAAGTACTTTGCAGAGAAGTGCGTTCAAGCACATAATGAAGCCGAAAAGCGCAAAGCTCTTGGGTGTCCTGGCATCGACCCAAGAATGGCTGCCAAGCTATCAAAGAAGTATGATGTGGCCTGAACAGAACCAAAGTCAAGGCAGGAAGAACCTCGCATTGTCTTCCCTGCCAGCATGATAGGCTCGAAGCCTAAGGTCCTCTCAGCAGCTTCAGAACTGAAGAAGACAAGGGCAGCTGAAGCTGATGCCAGGAAGCGCAAGCACAAGAACACCTCTGATGAGGCTCCTTCCAAGAAGAAATTGAAGACAAAGTCTTCAAAGAAAGAGCATGCTGCGGCACTAAGCCCCTTGTGGTTGAGCCCATTTCTGTTGCCTGTCCAGCCTCCACCAACCAAGAGCGTCGCCTTGTGATCCACGAGCCTGCTTTCATAGAAGATCCTGAAGATAAAGAAGTTCCAGTTGTTGACCCCATCACAGTTGAAGACATTGGTCGTGAAGACAATGTAGAAGATGATGAAGTCCTTCCTCAACTTGAGCATCAAATGGTATTATCGCCTATTCTTACGAACAACGAACTCATCAGCATTGGTCGTCCCGTGACGCCAATTGCTCAGGATGATTCATGGGTCGAGCGCCCTCAGCAAGACACCCCCATCCATGAAGAGACACCCAAAACTCCACCACCCTCAAGTCACCACTCCGGTGCTTGACGACGACAACTACATGGTACAGACCACTCCATCATCACAGGCATCGCCCGCCTTCCGCAGGCTTCATAAAGGCCCCAGGCCCCAGGTCACCATGTCGAGCATTCCAGAAGGGGAAGTGTAACAAAGCTCAGTCACATGCCAAGTGTTTCCTGAAGCCACCCCTACTGTGAATTTCTCTAAGTCCAAAGCCAAAACTGTTGAAGACATTCCGGCTGCATCAGCCGATGAAGACCAAGGAGAAAAAGAAGAAGAACAAGTTGCCACACCCCTGCCACTGATCAAGTCATTCTCGAGGAGAATGTGATTGTGCCCGAACCTCCTGTCCTTGAACCAACGGAGGTTCAAACTACTGAGGCCACCACCAACAATGATGCCGAAGCCAATGAAACTGTCATGGACGAAGACAATGTGGAGCCTGAAGAAAATGTAGTGCCTGATGCTCATGTGCAACCTGAAGCCAATGTAAATGCCGAAGCCACTGTTCCACCTCCAAGGCCTCACACAATTAAATATGCCTTTGATCATGGACAACTGGTCACCGTGAAATGGCCTATCTTGACTCCTCCCACTGCTCTCGGACCACAGTATGACTACTGCTACCTCTTGAGCACTGCGTTGGTTTTCCCTTGAAGAGGAAAGGGTGATGCAGCAAAGTAGCGTAAGTATTTCCCTCAGCTTTTGAGAACCAAGGTATCAATCCAGTAGGAGACTACACACAAGTCCCTCATACCTACACAAACAAATAAGAACCTCGCAACCAACGCGATAAAAGGGGTTGTCAATCCCTTCACGGTCACTTACGAGAGTGAGATCTGATAGAGATAATAATGATAAGATAAATATTTTTGGTATTTTTATGATATAGATTGAAAGTAAAGATTGCGAAATAAACAGTACTAGAAATAGCTTGTTCACGGGAGATTAATATAATGGAGAATAGACCCGGGGGCCATAGGTTTCACTAGTGGCTTCTCTCAAGATAGCATAAGTATTACGGTGGGTGAACATATTATTGTCGAGCAATTGATAGAAAAGTGAGTAATTATGAGAATATCTAGTCATGGTCATGTATATATGCATCACGTCCGTGAAAAGTAGACCGACTCCTGCCTGCATCACTACTATTACTCCACACATCGACCGCTATCCAGCATGCATCTAGAGTATTAAGTTCATAAGAACAGAGTAATGCATTAGGTAAGATGACATTATGTAGAGGGATAAACTCAAGCAATATGATATAAACCCCATGTTTTTATCCTTGATGGCAACAATACAATGTGTGTCATTTCCCTTTCTGTCACTGGGACCGAGCACCGCAAGATTGAACCCAAAGCTAAGCACTTCTCCCATTGCAAGAAAGATCAATCTAGTAGGCCAAACCAAACTGATAATTCGAAGAGACTTGCAAAGATAACCAATCATACGAAAAAAGATTTCAAAGAAGAGTCAAATATTGTTCAAAGATAGACTTGATTATAAACCCACAATTCATCGGATCTCGACAAACACACCACAAAAAGAGTTACATCGATTAGATCTCCAAGAAGATCGAGGAGAACTTTGTATTGAGATTCAAAGAGAGAGAAGAAGCCATCTAGCTAATAGCTATGGACCCGAAGTTCTGAAGTAAACTACTCACACATCATCGGAGAGGCCATGGAGTTGATGTAGAGGCCCTCCGTGATCTATTCCCCCTCCGACGGAGCTCCGAAAAAGGCCCCAAGATGGGATCTCTTGCGTACAGAAGGTTGCGGCGGTGGAAATAGGGTTTTGTGGTGCTCCTGGATGTTTTCGGGGTATGTGGATATATATAGGAGGAAGAAGTAGGTCGGTGGAGCCACAAGGGGCCCACAAGGGGGAGGGCGCGCCCCCTACCTTGTGGACACCTCGTTGGTTGCTTGACGTCTACTCCAAGTCCTCTAGATTACGTTTGTTCCAAAAATCACGCTCCCGAAGGTTTCATTCCGTTCGGATTCCGTTTGATATCCCTTTTCTGCGGAACACTGAAATAGGCAAAAAACAACAATTTGCACTGGGCCTTGGGTGAGTAGGTTAGTCCAAAAAATAATATAAAAGTGTAAAATTAAGCCCATTAACATCCAAAGAAGATAATATAATAGCATGGAACAATCAAAAATTATAGATACGTTGGAGACGTATCAAGCATCCCCAAGCTTAATTCTTGTTCGTCCTTGAGTAGGTAAATGATAAAAACAGGATTTTTGATGTGGAATGCTACCTAGCATAATTCTCAATGTAATTCTCTTTATTGTGGCATGAATATTCAGATCCGGAAGATTCAAGACAAAGGTCTAATATTGACATAAAAATAAAAATACATCAAGCATACTAACTAAGCAATTATGTCTTCTCAAAACAACATGGCAAAAGAAAGTTCATCCCTACAAAGTCATATAATTTGGCCAGGCTCAATTTCTGTCACACAAGAATGCTCTCACATGCACAACCCCGATGACAAGCCAAGCAATTGTTTCACACTTTAGTAATCTCAAACTTTTTTCAACTTTCACGCAATACATGAGCATGAGCCATGGATATTGCACTATGGGTGGAATAGAATATGATGATGGGGGTTATGTGGAGAAGACAAAAAACGAGAAAGTCCCACATCGACGCGACTAATCAATGGGCTAGGGAGATGCCCATCAATTGATGTCAATGCAAGGAGTTGGGATTGCCATGCAACGGATGCACTAGAGCTATAAATGTATGAAAGCTCAACAAAAGAAACTAAGTGGGTGCGCATCCAACTTGCTTGCTCACGAAAACCTAGGGCATTTGAGGAAGCCCATTGTTGGAATATACAAGCCAAGTTCTATAATGAAAAAATCCCACTAGTATATGAAAGTGACAAAACAAGAGACTCTCTATTATAAAGATCATGGTGCTACTTTGAAGCTCAAGTGTGGAAAAAAGGATAGTAGCATTGCCCCCTTTTTATTTTTTTGGGACAATGCTCTATTAATTATGATCATCACGCTTCTATTTATTTACAACTCAATGATTACAACTCGATACTAGAACAAAGTATGACTCTATATGAATGCCTCCGGCAGTGTACCGGGAAGGGCAATGAATCAAGAGTGACATGTATGAAAAATTATGAGTGGTGGCTTTGCCACAAATACGATGTAAACTACATGATCATGCAAGGCAATATGACAGTGATGAAGTGTGTCATAATAAACGGAATGGTGGAAAGTTGCATGGCAATATATCTCGGAATGGCCATGGAAATGCCATAATAGGTAGGTATGGTGGTTGTTTTGAGGAAGATATAAGGAGGTTTATGTGTGACAGAGCGTATCATATCACGGGGTTTGGATGCACCAGCGAAGTTTGCACCAACTCTTAAGGTGATAAAGGGCAATGCATGGTAACGAAGAGGCTAGCAATGATGGAAGGGTGAGAGTGCGTATAATCCATGGACTCAACATTAGTCATAAAGAATTCACATACTTATTGCAAAAATCTACAAGTCATCAAAAACCAAGCATTACGCGCATGCTCCTAGGGGCATAGATTGGTAGTAAAAGACCATCGCTCGTCCCCGACCGCCACTCATAAGGTAGACAATCAAATAACACCTCATGTTTTAAATTTGTTACACAACAGTCACCATACATGCATGCTACGGGACTTGCAAACGTCAACACAAGTATTTCTCAAATTCACAACTACTCAACTAGCACACTCTAATATTACCACCTTTATATCTCAAAACAATCATCAAGTATCAAACTTCTCCTAGTACTCAATGCACTCTTTATGAAAGTTTTTATTATACCGATCTTGGATGCCTATCATATTAGGACTAAATTCATAACCAAAGTAAATTACCATGATGTTCTAAAGGAATCTCAAAATAATATAAGTGAATCATGAGATATCAATGATTTCTATAAAATAAAACCACCACCGTGCTCTAAAAGATATAAGTGAAGAACTAGAGCAAAATTATCTAGCTCAAAAGATATAAGTGAAGCACATAGAGTTTTCTATCAAATTCTAATTCATGTGTGTGTCTCAAAAAAGGTGTGTAGAGCAAGGATGATTGTGGTAAACTAAAAAGCAAAGACTCGAATCATACAAGACGCTCCAAGCAAAACACATATCATGTGGTGAATAAAAATATAGCCTGAAGTAAAGTTACCGATAGAGGAAGACGAAAGAGGAGATGCCTTCCGGGTTATCCCCAAGCTTAGGCTTTTGGTTGTCCTTGAATTTTACCTTGGGGTGCCTTGGTATCCCCAAGCTTAGGCTCTTTCCACTGCTTATTCCATAATCCATCAAAACTTTACCCAAAACTTGAAAACTTCACAACACAAAACTTAAACAGAAAATCTCATGAGCTCCGTTAGTAAAAGAAAACAAAACACAACTTAAAGTACTGTAATGAACTCATTCCTTATTTATATTGGTCTTAAACCTACTGTATTCCAACTTCTCTATGGTTCATACCCTCCGATACTACTCATAGATTCATCAAAATAAGCAAACAACACGCGAAAAATAGAATCTGTCGAAAACAAAACAATATGTAGTAATATGTAGGTTTCAAATACTTATGGAACCCCAACAATTCTAAATTAAATTTCTGGACATTAGTAATTTATTGATTAATCATCTGAAAAAAGAATTAAGTAAATAGCATTCTCCAGTAAAAAGTTGTACCTAATCTCGTGAGCGCTAAAGTTTCTGTTTTTTACAGCAAGATCACAAAGACTTTCCCCAAGTCTTCCCAAAGGTTCTACTTGGCACAAACACTAATTAAAAGCATAAAACCACATCTAAACAGAGGCTAGATGAATTATTTATTACTAAATAGAAGCAAAAAACAAGGAACAAAAATAAAATCAGGCTGCCTCCCAACAAGCGCTATCGTTTAACGCCCCTAGCTAGGCATAAAGGCAAGGATAGATCTAGGTATTGCCATCTTTGGTATGCAATCCATAAGTGGATCTCATAATAGATTCATAAGGTAATTTAATTTTCTTTCTAGGAAAGTGTTCCATGCCTGTCCTTAATGGAAATTGAAATCTAATATTTCCTTCTTTCATATCAATAATTGCACCAATCGTTCTATGGAAAGGTCTACCAAGAATAATAGGACATGGAGGATTGCAATCTATATCAAGGACAATGAAATCTACAGCCACATAATTCCTATTTGCAACAATAAGAACATCATTAATTCTTCCCATAGGTTTCTTAATGGTGGAATCCGCAAGATGCAAGTTTAAAGCAAGCATCAAATTCACGGAAACCTAGCAAATCACACAAGGTTTTAGGAATCATGGAAACACTAGCACCCAAATCACACAACGCATAGCATTAATGATCTTTAATATTAATTTTAATAGTAGGTTCCCACTCATCATAAAGTTTTTTAGGGATAGAAACTTCCAATTCAAGCTTTTCTTCATAAGATTGCATTAAAGCATCAACAATGTGTTTAGTAAAAGCTTTATTTTGACTATAAGCATGCGGAGAATTTAGCACATATTGCAACAAGGAAATACAATATATTAAAGAACAATTATCAAAATTAAATTCCTTTAAATCCAAAATAGTGGGTTCATTGCTATGTAAAGTTTTGACCTCTCCAATCCCAGTTTTATCAATTTTTGCATCAAGATCTAAAAACTCCAAATCATTGGGACGCCTTCTAACTAAAGTTGACTCTTATCCAGTCCCATCATTATCAAGATTCATATTGCAAAACAAAGATTTAATAGGAGACACATCAATAACTTTTAGATCTTCATCATTATTATCATGGAAACTAGAAGAACACGCCTTCACAAAGCAATGTTTTTTAGCACGCATCCTAGCGGTTCTTTCTTTGCACTCACCAATGGAAATTCTCATGGCCTTGAGATACTCATTGATATCATGCTTAGGTGGAATAGATCTAAGTTTCAAAGAATCAACATCAAGAGAAATTCTATCCACGTTCCTAGCCAACTCATCAATCTTAGACAGTTTTTCTTCAATCAAAGCATTGAAACTCTTTTGCGAACTAATAAATTCTTTAATATTAGATTCAAAATCAGAGGGAATATTATTAAAATTTCCATAAGATTTGTTGTAGGAATTACCATAATTATTAGAGGAATTACTAGGATACGGCCTAGGATTAAAATTTCCTCTATAAGCGTTGTTACCAAAATTGTTCCTACCAACAAAATTCACATCCATCGATTCATTATTATTCTCAATCAAAGTAGATAAAGGCATATCATTAGGATCATAAGGAACACTCTTATTAGTAAACAATTCATAAGTTCATCCATCTTTCCACTCAAAACATTAATCTCTTCAATTGCATGCACCTTTTTACTAGTAGATCTATCAGTGTGCCATTGAGAATAATTAACCATAATATTATCTAGGAGTTTAGTAGCTTCTCCTAAAGTGATTTCCATTAAAGTGCCTCCCACGGCCGAATCTAAAAGATTTCTAGAAGCAAAATTCAATCCGGCATAATTTTTTTGTATAATCATCCATAAATTCAAACCATGTGTAGGGCAATTACGTATCATTAATTTCATCCTCTCCCAAGCTTGTGCAACATGTTCATGATCAAGTTGATTAAAATTCATAATTTAGTTTCTAAGAGAGATGATCTTAGTGGGAGGAAAATATTTAGAGATAAAAGCATCTTTGCACTAATTCCATGAATCAACATTATTTTTAGGCAAAGACGAAAACCAAGTTTTAGCATGATCTTTAAGAGAAAACGGAAATAGCTTCAGTTTAACAATATCATTGTCCACATCTTTCTTCTTTTGCATATCACATAAATCAACAAAGCTATTTAGATGGGTAGCGGCATTTTCACTAGGAAGGCCGGCGAATTGATCTTTCATGACAAGATTCAGCAAAGCAGCATTAATTTCACAAGATTCAACATCGGTAAGAGGAGCAATCGGAGTGCTAAGAAAATCATTGTTGTTGGTATTGGCAAAGTCACACAATTTAGTATTATCTTGAGCCATCGTGACAAGCAAGCAATCCAACACACAAGCACACAAGAGGCAAACGAAAAGAGACGAACTAGAAAAGAGAAGGGGAATGAAAAAAAGAGGGCGAATAAAACGACATGGGTGAAGTGGGGGAGAGGAAAACGAGGGGAAAATGGCAAGTAATGTAATGCGAGGGATACGATTTTGTGATGGGTACTTGGTATGTCTTGACTTGTGGGTAGATCTCCCCAGCAACGTCGCCAGAAATGGCTCGTTGACGGGAGATCAAATCTTGACTTGACTTGGTGCAACCTCCGCGGCACCGGCGCCAAAAATCCTTCTTGATACCTCTTGAGCACTGCGTTGGTTTTCCCTTGAAAAGGAAAGGGTGATGCAGCAAAGTAGCGTAAGTATTTCCCTCAGTTTTCGAAAACCAAGGTATCAATCCAGTAGGAGACTACACACAAGTCCCTCGTACCTACACAAACAAATAAAAACCTCGCAACCAATGCTATAAAGGGGTTGTCAATCCCTTCAGGGTCACTTACGAGAGTGAGATCGGATAGAGATAATAATGATAAGATAAATATTTTTGGTATTTTTATGATATAGATTGAAAGTAAAGATTGCAAAATAAATGGTACTAGAAATAGCTTGTTGGCGGGAGATTAATGTAATGGAGAATAGACCCGGGGGCCATAGGTTTCACTATTGGATTCTCTCAAGATAGCATAAGTATTATGGTGGGTGAACAAATTACTGTCGAGCAATTGATAGAAAAGTGAATAATTATGAGAATATCTAGGCATGATCATGTATATAGGCATCACGTCCGTGACAAGTAGACCGACTCCTGCCTGCATCTACTACTATTACTCCACACATCGACCGCTATCCAGCATGCATCTAGAGTATTAAGTTCATAACAACAAAGTAACACATTAGCTAAGATGACATGATGTAGAGGGATAAACTCAAGCTATATGATATAAACCCCATCTTTTTATCCTCGATAGGAATAATACAATACGTGTTGTTTCCCTTTCTGTCACTGGGATTGAGCACCGCAAGATTGAACCCAAAGCTAAGCACTTCTCCCATTGCAAGAAAGATCAATCTAGTAGGCCAAACCAAACTGATAATTTGAAGAGACTTGCAAAGATAACCAATCATACATAAAAGATTTCAGAGAAGAATCAAATATTGTTCAAAGATATACTTGATCATAAACCCACAATTCATGGTCAAAAAAACAATTCATCGGATCTCGACAAACACACTACAAAAAGAGTTACATCGAATAGATCTCCAAGAAGATCGTGGAGAACTTTGTATTGAGATTCAAACAGAGAGAAGAAGCCATCTAGCTAATAGCTATGGACCCGAAGGTCTGAAGTAAACTACTCACACATCATCGGAGAGGCCATGGAGTTGATGTAGAGGCCCTCCGTGATTGGTTCCCCTCCGGCGGAGCTCCGGAAAAGGCCCCAAGATGGGATCTCTTGGGTACAAAAGGTTGCGGTGGTGGAAATAGGGTTTCGTGGTGCTCCTGGATATTTTCGGGGTATATGGATATATATAGGAGGAAAAAGTAGGTCGGTGGAGCCACGAGGGGCCCACAAGGGGGGAGGGCATTCCCCCTGCCTCATGGCCACCTCGTTGGTTTCTTGACGTCTACTCCAAGTTCTTTGGATCACGTTTGTTCCAAAAATCACGCGCCCGAAGGTTTCATTCTGTTTGGATTCCGTTTGATATTCCTTTTCTGCGAAACACTGAAATAGGCAAAAAACATCATTTTGCACTTGTCCTTGGGTTAGTAGGTTAGTCCAAAAAATAATATAAAAGTGTAAAATAAAGCCCATTAACATACAAAATAGATAATATAATAGCATGGAACAATAAAAAATTATAGATACGTTGGAGACGTATCAACTACCATGTCGAGCAGAGGCCTCAGGTTCAGAAGCCAAAGCCAAGGCTGCCAAGGCTTCCCGGTGCTGCTACATTGCGAGGATCTTTTAGCGTCACCAGCTTCAGAGCACACACCACCTTCTTCGACAGCGCCAAGAATCCATATTCGAAGCCAAAGATCTCTTTCGATCAATTTTGGAGCCATCAGCAGCGCAATTATTACTCCTGCATTCTATACAATCAAGAGCGAATCTTTCCACACATGTGTCTTGATTGTGAAGCTATTGCTTGGCTGCCCTGTCTGGAAGAAGCTCTTGACTGCTTCAGGGAAGTTGGTCTTCTACCGTTTGTTACAGACAAGGAGCACTAGAATGAAGAACTGCTGCTACAATTGTATTCAACACTTCATATTCGTGACTACAACAGGGATCCGAAGAAATGGATTCTTGAGTGGATGACAGGAGATGTGCATCATGAAGCCAAAGCTCAGGACATCATCGAGCTTACTTCCCTGCCCACTCCAGGCGAGTCCTATGAGCCTGGTTGTCAGCGTCATCGCGAAGAATTGCAGAGTATCTTCCAGAGGCCTGAAACCAATATGAGTCAGATGCTCAGTATGATGAAGCCATTACCCCAAGAGGCTGAATATCCCGAGGAATTCTTCGTCAAGGACCTTGAGTACTTGTCATGCACAGTCTATCTGTAGGATCGAAAGTATGTCTAGAGGGGGGGGGTGATTAGACTACTTGACCAAATAAAAATCTAGCCTTTTCCCAATTTTAAGTCTTGGCAGATTTTAACAACTTAGCATAAGTCAAGTAAACAACCTACACATGCAATTCTAAGAGTATAGTAGCGGAATGTAAAACAATTGCATATGAAGGTAAAGGGAGGAGTTTGGAGGTAACAAACGCACTCTGGACATGGAGATTTTTGGCGTGGTTCCGATAGGTGGTGCTACCATACATCCACGTTGATGGAGACTTCAACCCACAAAGGGTAACGGTTGCGTGAGTCCACGGAGGGCTCCACCCACGAAGGGTCCACGAAGAAGCAACCTTGTCTATCCCATCATGGCCATCGCCCATGAAGGACTTGCCTCACTAGGGTAGATCTTCACGAAGTAGACGATCTCCTTGCCCGTACAAACTCCTTGGTTTAACTCCACAATCTTGACGGAGACTCCCAAGTGACACCTAACCAATCTAGGAGACACCACTCTCCAAAATGTAATAGATGGTGTGTTGATGATGAACTCCTTGCTCTTGTGCTTCAAATGATAGTCCCCCCAACACTCAACTCTCTCTCATAGGATTGGATTTGGTAGAAAGAGGGTTTGAGTGGAAAGCAACTTGGGAAAGGATAGAGATCAAGATTTATGTGGTTGGAATGGAATATCTTGACCTCAACACAAGTGTAGGTGGTTCTCTCTCAGAAAATGATTGTTGGAAGTGTAGGCATGTTCTGATGGCTCTCTTCATAAATGAAGAGTGGGTGGAGGGGTATATATAGCCTCCACACAAAATCTAACCGCTACACACAGATCACCAAACTCGGTGGGACCGAAACATGAAACTCGGTCAAACTGATTTAGTCCAAAATGTGAATGTTAGGATTTTCGGTGGGACCGACATGTCAACTCGATGGGACCGATTTCATTAGGGTTAGGGCATAACGTAATCTCAGTGAGACCGATTACACAAACTCGATGGGGCCGATTTTGGTAATAGGCAAACAGAGAGTTGGTCAGGCAAACTCGATGGGACCGATTCGCTCATCTCGGTTAGACCAAAACGTTACGAAGGGAAGCAGAGAGTTTGCATTGCAATATCGGTGGGACCGATCGCTCATCTTGGTTGGAGCAAAAAGTTACGAAGGGAAACAGAGAGGTTGCAATCCCATCTCGGTGTGACCGAGATCCCTATCGGTGAGACCGAAATGACTAGGGTTTGTGGCAGTGGCTATGTCAAGTGAACTCAGTGGCGCCGAGTAGGAAATTTCGGTGGGGCCAAGTTTGACTTTTGGTTTGGGACATATGTGGATATGAGAAAGTAGTTGAGGGTTTTGGAGCATATCACTAAGCATTTTGAGGAAGTAACTCATTAAGCAGCACCTCATCCCCTTTAATAGTATTGGCTTTTCCTATGGACTCAATGTGATCTTGGATCACTAAAAGTAAAATGTAGAGTCTTGAGCTTGAGCCAACATGTGTTCTTAGTATTTTGAGGGGTCCACTTTCTAATCCATGCCATGCCAATCATTGAGCTTTCCTGAAATATTAATCTTGAAATAGCATTAGCTCAATGGGATATATGTTGTTAGGAATTACCCAAACCACCTAGGGATAGTTGCACTTTCAATCTCCCCCCTTTTTGGTAATTGATGACAACATATAGATCAAAGCTTCGACAGATGATAATAAGATTGAAAAACATCGTCGCTTTGAGAAGTATGTGATAAGCAAGAGCTCCCCCTAAATTTGTGCATTATTTAAAATTTGCTTTTGAATGCAAATGCACAATCGACTAGGATCACGGGTTACTCTTCCATGTCACATACATCTTGGTGGAGCTCTCAAAATGGTAGAAATTAAAAGCATGCACTCATCACCAAGCAAGTGAAAGATCATATATGGATATAAAAGATAGTATCATCTAAACAAGCATTAAGGTAGGAAATGATCAATCACATGATCACACAAGGACATAAAGTATCTCACACAATATCTCACACAATAAAAAGTTCAACCAAAGGCAAAGATGCAAAACACTCTCTCGAAGCCTATGATCTATACATATTTCTCCCCCGTTGGCAACAAGTTACCAAAAAGTTCAATTATGCATGCTGCTATGCGTCTCTCAGGCTTCGTCTTCGGGAGGTGTGCTACCTCTTGAGCACTGGGTTGGTTTTCCCTTGAAGAGGAAAGGGTGATGTACAAAGTACCATAAGTATTTCCCTCAGTTTTTGAGAACCAAGGTATCAATCCAGTAGGAGACTACACGCAAGTCCCTCGTACCTACACAAACAAATAAGAACCTTGCAACCAACGCGATAAAGGGGTTGTCAATCCCTTCACGGTCACTTATGAGAGTGAGATCTGATAGAGATAATAATGATAAGATAAATATTTTTGGTATTTTTTATGATATAGATTGAAAGTAAAGATTGCAAAATAAATGGTAATAGAAATAGTTGTTGACGGGAGATTAATATAATGGAGAATAGACCCGGGGGCCATAGGTTTCACTAGTGGCTTCTCTCAAGATAGCGTAAGTATTACGGTGGGTGAACAAATTATTGTCAAGAAATTGATAGAAAAGCGAATAATTATGAGAATGTCTAGGCATGATCATGTATATAGGCATCACGCCCGTGACAAGTAGACCGACTCCAGCCTGCATCTACTACTGTTACTCCACACATCGACCGCTATCCAGCATGCATCTAGAGTATTAAGTTCATAAGAACAGAGTAACGCATTAGGTAAGATAACATGATGTAGAGGGATAAACTCAAGCAATATGATATGGCAACAATACAATATGTGTTGTTTCCCTTTATGTCACTGGGATCGAGCACCGCAAGATTGAACCAAAAGCTAAGCACTTCTCCCATTGCAAGAAAGATCAATCTAGTAGACCAAACCAAACTGATAATTCGAAGAGACTTGAAAACATAACCAATCATACATAAAAGATTTCAAAGAAGAATCAAATATTGTTCAAACATAGACTTGATCATAAACCCACAATTCATCAGATCTTGACAAACACACTGCAAAAAGAGTTACATCTAATAGATCTCCAAGAAGATCGAGGAGAACTTTGTATTGAGATTCAAAGAGAGAGAAGAAGCCATCTAGCTAATAGCTATGGACCCGAAGGTCTGAAGTAAACTACTCACACATCATCGGAGGGGCCATGGAGTGGATGTAGAGGCCCTCCGTGATCTATTCCCCCTCCGGCGGAGCTTCGGAAAAGGCCCCAAGATGGGATCTCTTGCGTACAGAAGGTTGCGGCAGTGGAAATAGGGTTTCGTGGTGCTCCTGGATGTTTTCGGGGTATGTGGATATATATAGGAGGAAGAAGTAGGTCGGTGAAGCCACGATTGGCCCACGAGGGGGAGGGCGTGCCTAGGTCGGTGGAGCCACGATTGGCCCACGAGGGGGAGGGCGCGCCCAGGGGGTAGGCGCGCCCGCTGCCTCGTGGCCACCTTGTTGGTTGCTTGATGTCTAATCCAAGTCCTCTGGATCACATTTGTTCCAAAAATCACGCTCCCGAAGGTTTCATTCCGTTTGGATTCCGTTTGATATTCCTTTTCTGAGAAACACTGAGATAGGCAAAAAAACAGCAATTTGCACTAGGCCTTGGGTTAGTAGGTTAGTCCCAAAAATAATATAAAAGTGTAAAATAAAGCCCATTAACATCCAAAATATATAATATAATAGCATGGAACAATAAAAAATTATAGATACGTTGGAGACGTATCAAGCATCCCAAGCTTAATTCCTGCTCATACTCGAGTAGGTAAATGATAAAAACAGAATTTTTGATGTGGAATGCTACCTAGCATAATTCTCAATGTAATTCTATTTATTGTGGCATGAATATTCAGATCCGAAAGATTCAAGACAAAGGTCTAATATTGACATAAAAATAATAATACTTCAAGCATACTAACTAAGCAATTATGTCTTCTCAAAATAACATATCAAAAGAAAGTTCATCCCTACAAAATCATATAGTTTGGTCATGCTCCATTTTTGCCACACAAGAATGCTCTCATCATGCACAACCCCGATGACAAGCCAAGCAATTGTTTCACACTTTAGTAATCTCAAACTTTTTTCAACTTTCACGCAATACATGAGCGTGAGCCATAGATATAGCACTATGGGTGGAATAGAATATGATGATGGGGGTTATGTGGAGAAGACAAAAAATGAGAAAGTCCCACATCGACGCGGCTTATCAATGGGCTAGGGAGATGCCCATCAATTGATGTCAATGCAAGGAGTAGGGATTGCCATGCAACAGATGCACTAGAGCTATAAATGTATGAAAGCTCAACAAAAGAAACTAAGTGGGTGCGCATCCAACTTGCTTGCTCACGAAAACCTAGGGCATTTGAGGAAGCCCATTGTTGAAATATACAAGCCAAGTTCTATAATGAAAAATTCCCACTAGTATATGAAAGTGACAAAACAAGAGACTCTCTATTATAAAGATCATGGTGCTACTTTGAAGCACAAGTGTGGAAAAAGGATAGTAGCATTGCCCCCTTTTTATTTTTTTGGGACAATGCTCTATTAATGATGATCATCACGCTTCTATTTATTTACAACTCAATGATTACAACTCGATACTAGAACAAAGTATGACTCTGTATGGACATGTATGAAAAATTATGAACGGTGGCTTTGCAAGAAATACGATGTCAACTACATGATTATGCAAGGCAATATGACAATGATGAAGTTTGTCATAATAAACGGAATGGTGGAAAGTCGCATGGCAATATATCTCGGAATGGCTATGGAAATGGCATAATAGGTAGGTATGGTGGCTGTTTTGCGGAAGATATAAGGAGGTTTATGTGTGACAGAGCATATCATATCACGGGGTTTGGATGCACCTTTGTAGTTTGCACCAACTCTCAAGGTGAGAAAGGGCAATGCATGGTACCGAAGAGGCTAGCAATGATGGAAGGGTGAGAGTGCGTATAATCCGTGGACTCAACATTAGTCATAAAGAACTCACATACTTATTGCAAAAATCTACAAGTTATCAAAAACCAAGCATTATGCGCATGCTCCTAGGGGGATAGATTGGTAGGAAAAGACCATCGCTCGTCCTCGACCGCCACTCATAAGGAAGACAATCAAATAACACCCCATGTTTCAAATTTGTTACACAACGGTCACCATACATGCATGCTATGGGACTTGCAAACTTCAACACAAGTATTTCTCAAATTCACAACTACTCAACTAGCACACTCTAATATTACCACATTTATATCTCAAAACAATTATCAAGTATAAAACTTCTCCTAGTACTCAATGCACTCTTTATGAAAGTTTTTATTATACCTATCTTGGATGCCTATCATATTAGGACTAAATTCATAACCAAAGTAAATTACCATGATGTTCTAAAGGACTCTCAAAATAATATAAGTGAAGCATGAGAGATCAAGAATTTCTATAAAATAAAACCACCACCGTGCTCTAAAAGATATAAGTGAAGCACTAGAGCAAAATTATCTAGCTCAAGAGATATAAGTGAAGCACATAGAGTATTCTAACAAATTCCAATTCATGTGTGTCTCTCCCAAAAGGTGTGTAAAGAAAGGATGATTTTGGTAAACTAAAAAGCAGAGACTCAAATCATACAAGATGCTCCAAGCAAAACACATATCATGTGGTGAATAAAAATATAGCCTCAAGTAAAGTTACCGATAGAAGAAGACGAAAGAGGGGATGCCTTCCGGGGCATCCCAAAGCTTAGGCTTTTGGTTGTACTTGAAGTTTACCTTGGGGTGCCTTGGGCATCCCCAAGCTTAGGCTCTTGCCACTCCTTGTTCCATAATCCATGAAATCTTTACCCAAAACTTGAAAACTTCACAACACAAAACTTAAACAGAAAATCTCATGAGCTCCGTTAGTAAAAGAAAACAAACCACCACTTAAGGTATTGTGATGAACTCATTCTTTATTTATATTGGTGTTAAACCTACTGTATTCCAACTTCTCTATGGTTCATACCCTCCGATACTACTCATAGATTCATCAAAATAAGCAAACAACACGCGAAAAACAGAATCTGTCAAAAACAGAACACTCTGTAGTAATCTGTAGGTTTCGATTACTTCTGGAACCCCAAAAATTCTAAAATAAATTTCTGGACGTGAGTAATTTATATATTAATCATCTGCAAAAATAATTAACTAAATAGCATTTTCCAGTAAAAAGTTGTATCTAATCTCGTGAGCGCTAAAGTTTCTGTTTTTTACAACAAGATCGCAAAGACTTTCCCCAAGTCTTCCCAAAGATTCTACTTGGCACAAACACTAATTAAAAGAATAAAACCACATATAAACATAGGCTAGATGAATTATTTATTACTAAACAGAATCAAAAAGCAAGGAACAAATATAAAATTGGGTTGCCTCCCAACAAGCGCTATCGTTTAACGCCCCTAGCTAGGCATAAAAGCAAGGATAGATCTAGGTATTGCCATCTTTGGCATGCAATTCTTCAATAGAACACTTATAACCCTTAGGAGTTTCCTTATTTCTATTAATGATTAAACTCCTAGGCAACAAATCAAGAAAATCATTTGCAGCAAAAGGTTCCTTAATGATAGCGAGAAAGTTGGGGTGAACACCTATGGATTTGAGATCCGCATTTTCCTTACTAGAAGTTTCACCCTTATTTTTAGGAACATACATTAATTTGGCAACTTTGGTGGTAGGAGGATTTGGAGTATTCCTTACGGCAGAAAAAGCGGACCCTAAGTTGGTAATAATATCCTCAAGTTTATCAATTCTAGTGGAATCTTGGTCTATTCTTTCATTAACTACAGGTTCTTTTTCTTTAAAACTTTTAAGAGTAACTCCTACAACTTAGTGATCTTGATGTGACCGAAATGGATGACTCGGTCATACCGAAATGCACAAAGAGATTTTGGAAGTTAAGTCTATGACAAATCGGGGACTCCGAGTGCTCCTCACACAGAGTGGTTCGAATCTGACTTGATCAAACTTTGTGATGTAGCATGAAAAGAGTTTGAGACAAGAAAAGCATAGATAGCTAGAGGAAGTCCATAGGCATTCTTGTCCATCCATTTGGCAAAAGAGAAAAAGCCAAACAATCAAGACAACAAATGCATGTCCTCGAATGAGTAAAACATGCAACCAACATGCTCACACAATAAGATGGCAAATGAAATATGTGGCAAAGCATGCACAATCACTCTAGCATCTATCAAGAAATTTGGCGATGACTAGGTCATCTATATATGAGTATATTGACTAAGGAGTCAAATGAGAACATTTGATCATAGGTCATACTCATCGTTTAAGCACAAGTGGGGTTACCACTTTTACATAATGCATTGTTGTGTTCACATCATTACAGTTGCTTTAGCTCAATTGATTAGAGTAAAGCTCCCCCTAGATGTGATATCCCCCCTAGGAGGGATGAACTAACCTTGGGTTTTGTCGATGATGACTTCGTGTAGGTGTTGAAGATGTAGGTGCTCAAAGTTGATGTAGATCATTCAGAGCAATCCTTTGGAGTGAGTTGCACTTTCAATACCTACACGGGTTAGTCCCACAAGGAACAAACAAGGATATCCATAGACATAGAGTGATATTCACATGAGATGATGTCCATGAATGCATTAGGTTACCTTGTCCCTTGTGTTACCAACAAGAGGGTTTGTGACTCCTTGAACTGGTGCAAGATATGGAAGTTGTTTGCACTTGTCCTTACCAAAATGATATGAGTGAAGTATGTTGGCGGAATCACCCTCAAGAACTCTCTAGTTCTTCTTCTTCTTCAGGATCCACACCATCTTGATGGGAATCCTTGGAGTTGTAGTCGTACTTGATGTAGTCTTGGGAACCCATTTGACCAATGCCTTGGGGGCTTCTTCAAATGCACCAATCTCCTCTTGAAGCTTATCCTTGCCCTTTAGCTTGTGGTCTTGTGGTGGAAGATCATCTTGAGCTTGTGTTCCTTGGAAAGAAGTAGGATCATACTTCTCTTGTTGAGGAACAAACTTCATCTTGGAGTATTGATCTTCTTCCCACTCAACTCCATTGGCATTGAACTTTCGTTCAAAACCAACACCTTGATTCTTCCAGTGTCTTCCTTGCTTGCGTACAATTTCCTCAAATTGCTTACTTATGGCAAGACTCTTGTAAATACCTTTCTCTATAATTCCCTTCAATAAGCTATTTTCTTGCTCAAGTGTAACTTGGCTAAGAGAATCATTAGTGGAATCAAGAGAACTACTAGAAGCGACAACATTGGTTTTAGCATGATTATTGTTACTACTAGAAGAAGAATCTTTCTTGTTCTTGTTGCTAGATTTAACTTGTGGCATGTAAGTAGACAAGAGTAAACGCTTGGCAATGTAAGAAGAACTTTTCTTGCGAAGATCATCATTGATCGCTTTTAAGAACCCATGCTCTTGCTCAAGATTGAGCTTTTCAAAGCTTAACTTCTCATGAGTCTTTAAAAGTTCTCAATGATCTTCCAAGGTAGTTTCATGGGCTAACTTAAGAGTGTTTAGTTCTTTAGTTAGACGCTCAATCTCCTTCTTATCATTGTCATTCGTTTTATCTTGATTAGCATGATTAATAGCAAGTACATCATAGTTTTCATAACTAGAGCTGTCAACAAGTAAATCATCATCACCTAGCAAATCATCTTCATCACTATTGAAATCAACATACTCGGGGTGTGATACCTTTGGGCCTTTAGCCATGAAGCATCTTCCAATTCCTTCATTTGGTGACTCATATATGTCGTAGGAGTTGGTTGACACAAGTGCTAGACTGGCAACACCTTCATCTTGAGTATATTCGGAGTTGGAGTGATAACTTCTCTTAGAGTGATTGTCGGAGTCGGAGCCGGATACCCATTCACCAACATGAGCTTGATGTCTTCATTTTGTGTAGCTCCTTGATGATTTGTCCTTCCTTTCTGAATCCTTGCTTCTCCGTGATGTTCTTCGTTCATAACAGTCATCTCTACTCCTTCTCTCTCTTGGTGGTGATTCTTCTCTCCTACTTCTTCTTTTGGGAGAATCTTCTCTTCTTTTGTAGGGAGTCGTACACTCATTGGAGTAGTGTCCGGGTCTTCCACAATTGTAGCAATTACGTTCACGACTTGAAGATCTTTTGTCATTGTAGGACCTTGACTTGGAACTTCTTTCCTTGCTTCTACTCTTGTAGAACTTGTTGAAGTTATTCACCATTAGGCTCAATTCTTCATTGAAGGTTTGTTTCTCACTTGATGATGTGGGAGCATCACATGAGGATTTGTAAGCACCACTTGACTTGTTGTGGAGTCAACAATTCTTCCAATGACTTATGTTGACTTGAGATCTTTGTAATTGGGCATCATTTGGATCAATGCGCACACGGTATCATATTTTCCATCCAAGGCTCTTAGGATCTTCTTGATGATGAATCTATCGGTCATCTCTTCACTTCCTAAGACGACAATCTCATTTGTGGTGAGAGCAAGCCTAGAGTACATTTCAGCAACACCTTCACCATCCTTCATTTTGAACTTGTCAAGTTGACTTTGAAGCACATCCAATTTGGATTCCTTGACAGAGTCGGTACATTTGTGCATATCAATCAAAGTATCCCAAATTTCCTTTGCATTCTCAAGACGGATGATTTTGTTGAATTCTTTGGGGCACAATCCTTTGAAGAGAATATCACAAGCTCGAGCATTGTATTGCAACATCTTCAACTCTTCCGCGGTAGCTTCATGGTTCGGTTCTCTCCCATCAAAGAATTCACCTTGCAAGCCCATACACACAATAGCCCAAATGGCGGGGTTATGTCCAAGAATATGCATTTTCATCTTATGCTTACAACTAGCAAAATTTGTACCATCAAACTAAGGACCTCTACGGTGGTAATTTCCCTTGCTAGACGCCATACTCTCCTAGGTTGTGAAACCAAGGCTATGATCACCAAAGCTATGGAAATCAAAGAAAATGGAGACAAAAGCTCTAATACCACTTGTAGGATCGAAAGTATGTCTAGAGGGGGGGTGATTAGACTACTTGACCAAATAAAAATCTAGCCTTTTCCCAATTTTAAGTCTTGGCAGATTTTAACAACTTAACACAAGTCAAGTAAACAACCTACACATGCAATTCTAAGAGTATAGCAGCGGAATGTAAAACAATTGCATATGAAGGTAAAGGGAGGAGTTTGGAGGGAACAAACGCAATGTAGACATATAGATTTTTGGCGTGGTTCCGATAGGTGGTGCTATCATACATCCACGTTGATGGCGACTTCAACCCACGAAGGGTAACGGTTGCGCGAGTCCACGAAGGGCTCCACCCACGAAGGGTCCACGAAGAAGCAACCTTGTCTATCCCACCATGGCCATCGCCACTGAAGGACTTGCCTCACTAGGGTAGATCTTCATGAAGTAGGTGATCTCCTTGCCCGTACAAACTCCTTGGTTCAACTCCACAATCTTGACGGAGGCTCCCAAGTGACACCTGACCAATCTAGGAGACACCACTCTCCAAAAGGTAATAGATGGTGTGTTGATGATGAACTCCTTGCTCTTGTGCTTCAAATGATAGTCTCCCCAACACTCAACTCTCTCTCATAGGATTGGATTTGGTAGAAAGAGGGTTTGAGTGGAAAGCAACTTGGGAAAGGATAGAGATCAAGATTTATGTGGTTGGAATGGAATATCTTGACCTCAACACAAGTGTAGGTGGTTCTCTCTAAGAAAATGTTTGTTGGAAGTGTAGGCATGTTTTGATGGCTCTCTTCATAAATGAAGAGTGGGTGGAGGGGTATATATAGCCTCCACACAAAATCTAACCGCCACACACAGATCACCAAACTCGGTGGGACTGAATCATGAAACTCGGTCAGACTGATTTACATTAAAATGTGAACGTTAGGATTTTCGGTGGGACCGACATGTAAACTCGGTGGGACCGATTTCATTAGGGTTAGGGCATAACGTAGTCTCAGTGAGACCGATTACACAAACTCGGTGGGGCCGATTTTGGTAATAGGCAAATAGAGAGTTGGTCAGGCAAACTCGGTGGGACCGATTCGCTCATCTCGGTTAGACCAAAACGTTACGAAGGGAAACAGAGAGTTTGCATTGCAATATCGGTGGGACCGATCGCTCATCTCGGTTGGACCGAAACGTTATGAAGGGAAATAGAGAGGTTGCAATCCCATCTCGGTGTGACCGAGACCCCTATCGGTGAGACTGAAATGACTAGGGTTTCTGGCAGTGGTTATGTCAAGTGAACTCGGTGGCGCCGGGTAGGAAATTTCGGTGGGGCCGAGTTTGACTTTTGGTTTGGGACATATGTGGATATGATAAAGTAGTCGAGGGTTTTGGAGCATATCACTAAGCATTTTGAGCAAGTAACTCATTAAGAAACACCTCATCCCCTTTTAATAGTATTGGCTTTTCCTATGGACTCAATGTGATCTTGGATCACTAAAAGTAAAATGTAGAGTCTTGAGCTTGAGCCAACATGTGTTCTTAGTATTTTGAGGGGTCCACTTTCTAATCCATGTCATGCCAATCATTAAGCTTTCCTGAAATATTCGTCTTGAAATAGCATTAGCTCAATGGGCTATATGTTGTTAGGAATTACCAAAACCACCCAGGGATAGTTGCACTTTCACTATCATATACTGAGGCGTACTCTGTGGCCAATCAAGGGATATACTTCTGAAGCCAAACTTGAAGGAGGCATGAAGACTTTGGTGTTTTACATCATCAATGACACCAGATTCAACACCCAGGATTTCTTCATCAGACAACTTGCTGCATCTGGGATTGATCTATTTGGCCTGAAGTTCTATGCTCCCTGGGTGATGCGCCTAACCAAGCTCCATTCAACTATTGACTATCAGCCCTCAGCACGCAATCACATTGTCTTCCTGCCTGAGGTTGACCTGTCCATTGAAGCCATCTACCCAGAGCCTGCCAAGCAACCTCTATATCTTCACAATGTTGATCATCAAAGCTTCACACAACCAATAGAAGGAATTCATGTCCCCAATTCTGCAACTCCATCTTATCCTCTGGGTGGCAATATGCGTCTGCTCCATCATGCAAACACTGAAGCTACTGATAGTACTATTGCCCAAAGGCCTCGGAAGCGATATCGTGTACTCAATGACCGAGAGCTTCTTGTGGCCTTACATCAGAAGCAGGATAAGCATCATGCATGGCTCAAGCGTCAGATGCCGAGTATCTTGGTGGACGTCAATCACATTAGAAACTTGGACACCAAGAACTCGTTTGTTGCCCATGAAGCATGTCGGAAGAGTCTCACACTGCTATGTCCTAAAGACGATCTTCGCGAAGATGGCTTCACCGAGGGCTTCAAATTTGAGTCCAGACCTCCACGCAATGCAAGTTGGCGCCGCACTCCCTCAATTGAATATTCTGAGCGTTCATCTTCGGTTGCAACTGTTGTTGCGAGAGTCGTCGATGAAGAAGAAGACGCCACTTCACCAACCATGGAATTGCTGCATCTCGACATTGCATTTGGCCCGTCTGCACCACCAAACTCCAGTGTCGACCCTGCACCTACATCTACTCCGGATGGGAACGAGTAGATACTCTATGTCTTCAAACCTTTTTGGTCATTACTGACAAAAGCGGGAGAAGCTTATGAGTTTATAGTCTTCAATCGGGTCCTTATGGGTGGTTGCATTAATTTTTGCTAAGTTTCTACAACTCTCGTTTTTGAAACATTTGGTTCTCTAAGTTGTAACACTTAAACTCGATGGTCGTCTGCTACTTTTTTCTGCCACTTTGTGATGCGATGATAAATCCTGCATGAAGCCATTCCGCAAACGTCCATTTTTCATTATGCATG
Source organism: Triticum aestivum (assembly GCF_018294505.1). Classification (NCBI taxonomy): domain Eukaryota; kingdom Viridiplantae; phylum Streptophyta; class Magnoliopsida; order Poales; family Poaceae; genus Triticum; species Triticum aestivum. The sequence continues at coordinate 308,175,552 of NC_057806.1, read as the reverse complement.
TCATTATCTTCGTTATCTCTTTATTTGCATGATGAATTGTCTTCATAAGTTTAAGAGGATCTCCACAAAGTAAAACCTGCCATGCGCATTTGCATTCAAAAGCAAACTACCTATATGCACATCTTCAGGGGGAGCCTTTTGCTATTTTTGAAGACAATACCTCAATCCTTAAACTTTCACATACTTTTATCCCCGTTGAAAACTTCAACCGGTTTGTCATCAATCACCAAAAATGGGGAGATTGTAAGTGCATCTAGTGCCACCCTTAGTTCGTTTTGGAGTATTGACGACAAACTTGGTTGAGGGACTAATGTGTTTGTGAGAATCGCAGGATAACACAGGTAGTAGTCCCATATTGATTTGGTTTGCCTACCAGAGATGACCCCTAAAAATGTATGAAGACATTGAAGACAATGGTGGTCTGTGAAGATATTCACAATGAAGATTATGACATGAGAATACATCGCATGAAGACTATGGAGTACGAAGACATACTTGTTTCGTAGTTTCCTTTTCTTCTTTGTTGAGTCATAGGAACCACCATACTATTAAGTGGGGTCCAAGTGAACAAAGTTAGAGTGACTGATGTGATGCTCAACCAAATCCTATGTCTCCGAGCAAAAACAATGAGAGCAAATCTTATCCAGAGCTGGATTAGTCAGCTTTACTTGTAGCCCAAGTCAAGCTGTTGCGTGTGTTTGAAATCTGACCGTTGGACACGTGTCACTTCCTTAGTGACCCAGGGTCATTTTGGACATATCAGGTCGGGTTGCCTCCTGGCTATAAATAGCCCACCCCTACACCATAAATTGGTGGCTGCTCAGAGTTAGTACACGACTTTTGTCATTTGAGAGCAACCCACCTCCGAAGCATTTGAGAGAGATAGAGAGATCCTTGCGAGGACAAAGCCCTATATGTACACCCAGAGCCAAAGAGTGTTAGGCATCACTGAAGTCTTTCTATTCGTGTGATCTGAAGACTTGTTACACTTGAGGACTGTGAATCCTCCAGCCAGTTAGGCGTTGCGTTCTGAGCATCCAAGAGTCATTGTGGATCACTGGTGAACAATGTCTGTGAAGGCTTGGAAGTCTACCTTGAAGACTTACCAGAGTTATTGGGCGAGGACTGTGTGTCCTTAGCTCAAGGGGAATAAGGTGAAGATGCGGTCTTCTAAGTTAAATCTCAGCCTCCCTAACCAGACGTAGAGTTGTCACAGCAACTGGAACTGGTCTACCAAATCATGTCTTCACCAAGCTACTGGTTCTATCCTTCACTTCCCTTTACTTTACAGTTTATCTTCATGAAGTCATTGCTTGCTGTGTAATCTGATTGACTTCACTGAGTGAAGACTATTTATTGTTTGGCTTCATACTATCTTCCATCCCGATCCATACTACCTAGCTGCTAATAGTCTTCGTGCTTTCACTTCATTGCTTACTTGACTATGGCTTGTCTAGTGTAGTCTACCTTCCACTACATATCAATAGGTTCATTTCTACTGTTTGTCTTCAAAGCCCCCGTGTTTTGAAGACTTCAATAAAATCGCCTACTAACCCCCCTCTAGTCGATAACTAGCACTTTCAGCATCCCACTACACCCAACCCATATGTGCACAGGATCATCGAGCAAAATTTGTGTAAGTATCCAATTTGTAATTGTTCCTAGTGAGGAGATGATGACTGATACGTCTCCAACGTATCTATAATTTTTTGATTGTTCCATGCTATTATATTATCTGTTTTGGATGTTTTATATGTATTACTATGCTATTTTATATTATTTTTTAGACTAGCCTATTAACCTAGAGTCGAGTGCCAGTTCCTGTTTTTTCTTGTTTTGGAGTTTCACAGAAAAGGAATACCTAACGGAGTCCAAACGAAATGAAACCTTCGTGATGATTTTTCCCGGACCGGAAAACAACCAGGAGACTTGGAGATGAAGCTGGAAGAGCCATGAGGCGGCCACAAGGACGAAGGGCGCGCTGAGGTGGGTTGGGCGTGCCCCCACCCTTGTGGGCCCCCCGTGAGCCTCCTGACCTAATTCTTTCGCCTATATATTCCCAAATATCCCCAAACCAATAGAGGCATCCACGAGAACACTTTTCCACCGCCACAACCTTCTCTACCCGTGAAGTTAAAAAAACCTTCTCTACCCATGAGATCCCGTCTAGGGACCTTTTCCGGCACCCTGCCGGAGGGGGATTCAATCACGGTGGGCTTCTACATCAACTATATTGCCCTTTCGATGAATCGTGAGCAGTTTACCACAGACCTACGGGTCCATAGCTAGTAGCTAGATGGCTTCCTCTCTATCTTTGATTCTCAATACCATGTTCTCCTTGATGTTCTTGGAGATCTATTCAATGTAATACTTTTTTGCGGTGTGTTTGCCGAGATCCGATGAATTGTGGATTTATGATTAGCTTATCTATAATTATTATTTGAATCTTCTTTGAATTCTTTTATGCATGATTTGATATCTTTGTAATTCTCTTCAAACTATTGGTTTGGTTTGGCCAACTAGATTGGTTTTTCTTGCAATGGGAGAAGTGCTTAGCTTTGGTTTCAATCTTGTGGTGTCCTTTCCCAGTGACACCAGGGGCAGCAAGGCACGTATTGTATTGTTGCCATTGAGGATAAAAAGATGGGGTTTTCATCATATTGCTCGAGTTAATTCCTCTACACCATGTCATCTTACTTAATGCATTACTCCGTTCTTTATGAATTTAATACTCTAGATGCATGCTAGATAGCGGTCGATGTGTGGAGTAATAGTAGTAGATGCAGAATTGTTTCGATCTACTTGACATGGCAAATTTGACAATTTTGACCTATGGACGAAATCAATTCACAAAATGAACTACCCTAAAAAATTCACTCGGCTGACCTTTTTGTGTGGCACCTGACATCGAGGTGCCACACCCTACGGTGCAGCGCCTAGCTCTGGAGCGTTGCACCTTTGTCCAGCGTGGCAGCCCCGGGGCCCCCACCGAGTAGTGCAGCGCCTCCGAGCTAGGCGCCACACATGTAATGTGCATCGCCTAGCCCTTAGGTGTTGCACATTGACTTAAGCAGCATCGGGGCTGCCCTCTTCATCCGAACAGCAGTTATCCCCCAATCTATCAGGGGCGACGGCGGCCCTCTCCTCTCCCCCTCTATATCCCCTCTCAATAATGAAGCAGATCTAAAGTTTTTGGCCTTGAGTTTCTTCCCTAATCCGTCGTACAAGGTAAACTCCTCTGATCCCTTTCTTTTCCTTGATAAATTTGTTCACATTTGTCTCATTTAGCCAAGTTTTGGTGGAACCCTTGATTTTCTTGGATTTGATTTTTATATGATAAATTGTAATAATGTGGTGTTATTTAGGATTTGTAGTCATTGTGGAACCTAGATTGTTCAAGTTTTGGTGGTACCCTTGTGTAGAATTGTAATATTGATATAGATTTGTGTGATTAGGATTAGTAGATGATTTGTAATCATTGTTGGACCCTAGTATTTATTATGGGTATTTGTGATGATTGTTGACGTCCTTTCATTGTATATCTTAGATTAGTATTCAACTTTCCTTTTAGTGTTTACCGATTGTTGAATATGTAAGATATTTGTATTGAATCTTGCATGAAGTAGGCCCAGTTTAGTTTATTTGTATTGAAATTATATTCGTATTGACAAGAATGCTTTGGATACATATGCTTTGAATCTTTCATATAGTAGGCCTACTTAAGTTTATTTGTATTGAAAAGATATTCGTATTGACAAGAATGCTTTGTTTGAAATTGTTTGGATGGTTTGGCTTCTCGATGATCACTGGGACCATCAACACCAGGCATACGCTATGTCGGTGCAGCAACAGGTTCTCATCGGCTGGAGCAATATTCTTACAATAAAACCAAGTTTTAACCCATCCTTTAGGGTGACTTGGCAGGGTGACTGAAGGAAAATCGCCATCTCCGTGTCTCTGGATTGAAATTCCACCAAGTGTTAAGCTCGGGCCATATGCGCATTCAGTTTGGTGGTTCATGTAGAAAATTCTTTGAAGAGAGTGACAGTGGGCTCCATTTGCAGATATGCTTCACAAAAGATTTGAATGTGGCAAATATTGGATATGGAATTTGGGCCCAAGTGTGAGGATGAAGGTTGAAATAGTTCAAGATGTCCCGAGTTTTTTGGACCCAGGCGGAGTGAAGCCTCTAAGGATATGGTCAGTAAAAACCACAACCTCCCCTTCGCCGGGTTTAGGAATGTCATCCCCTTGGCTGGCTCGCCAGCCAATTTCTTCCTGAGCTGCCAAGAGACCTTGTTCTTGATAATATTTAAGGATGGCCTCGGTGACTAAGGAAGGCACCAATTGCAAATAGAAGTTTTCGCCATACTGAGTCGCTTAAATACAATGGAAGGCTGCGAAAATATAATATGGCGGGTTATTTGAGAAGTTATGACCCGTCATCATAGTCATATGAATAAGACAACATAATGTTAAGTCACCCTAAGCAGTGAATCGGTTTAGCTACAGATACAGCTCCTGAAACTTGATGAGTTACAATATGCTGGTAAGCCGCCTGAGATACAAAGGTGTGTTAGCTAAGTTTGGGATTGTTGAATTTTTGCTAAGGATGGAACAAACAAGTTTCAGTCTAGAACAACTACCATTATAGATCTACGTGCAGTTCAAAAAGAAAAATAATTGCTAAACCTAAAGGTGGTGACGGAAGCTACTGATGAACTATGCATGGATTCTAGAAGGAACACACTACTCAGATGCAAGACTGATGTCAAAACCTATTGCCGCCGTGTTTTTATGGCCATCTTAGATCGAATACAAGATCTAATCAGGATATCATGGGAAAGAATCAATGAACACCGACGAACTCTATGAACTCCGACTAGGTAATGTGAATCTAAGGAAAGGAGATTGGGTACCTGGTTGTAGCGGCCGAGAGCGGAGAAGCGCTGCTGAACTTCGGAGATGGCGGAGCGGCGTTGCAGTCCCAAGTGAGGCGGCTGGCAAAGGACAACGAGCGCGGCAGAGCTCCAGTCGCAAAGGGTTTTGCGAGGAAGAAGAAGAAGTGGAGGAGACAAGGTAAAATGAGAAAAGGGACCCCCTGCGCACGTATTTATAAGGGGAGAGGTGCTACCTCTTGAGCACTGCGTTAGTTTTCCCTTGAAGAGGAAAGGGTGATGCAGCAAAGTAGTGTAAGTATTTCCCTCAGTTTTTGAGAACCAAGGTATCAATCCAATAGGAGACTACAAGCAAGTCCCTCGTACCTGCACAAACAAATAAGAACCTCCCAACCAACGTGATAAAGGGGTTGTCAATCCCTTCACGGTCACTTACGAGAGTGAGATCTGATAGAAATAATAAGATAAATAAATATTTTTGGTATTTTTATGATATAGATTGAAAGTAAAGATTGCAAAGTGAAATAGATTAGAAACTTATATGATAAAAGATAGACCCGGGGGCCATAGGTTTCACTAGTGGCTTCTCTCAAGATAGCATAAGCATTACGGTGGGTGAACAAATTACTGTCGAGCAATTGGTAGAAAAGTGCATAATTATGAGAATATCTAGGCATGATCATGTATATTGGCGTCACAGCTGCGACAAGTAGACCGAAACTATTCTGCATCTACTACTATTACTCCACACATCAACCGCTATCCAGCATGCATCTAGAGTATTAAGTTCATAAGAACAGCGTAACGCACTAGGCAAGATGACATGATGTAGAGGGATAAACTCAAGCAATATGATATAAACCCCATATTTTTATCCTCGATGGCAACAATTCAATACGTGCCTTGCGGCCCCTTCTGTCACTAGGAAAGGACATCGCAAGATTGAACCCAAAGCTAAGCACTTCTCCCATTGTAAGAAAGATCAATCTAGTAGGCCAAACCAAACTAATAATTCGAAGTGACTTGCAAAGATAACCAATTATACATAAAAGATTTCAGAGAAGAATCAAATATTGTTCATAGATAAACTTGATCATAAACTCACAATTCATCGGATCTCGACAAACACACCGCAAAAAGAGTTACATCAAATAGATCTCCAAGAAGATCGAGGAGAACTTTGTATTGAGATCCAAAGAGAGAGAGAAGAAACCATATAGCTAATAACTATTGAGATCCAAAGAGAGAGAGAAGAAACCATCTAGCTAATAACTATGGACCCGAAGTTCTATGGTAAACTACTCACACATCATCGGAGAGGCTATGGTGTTGATGTAGAAGCCCTCCGTGATCGATTCCCCCTCCGGCAGAGCTCCGAAAAATGCCCCAAGATGGGATCTCTTGGGTACAGAATGTTGCGGCAGTGGAAATAGGGTTTCGTGGTGCTCCTGGATGTTTTCGGGGTATATGGATATATATAGGAGGAAGAAGTAGGTCGGTGGAGCTGCGAGGGGCCCACGAGGGTGGGGGGCGCGCCCAGGGGGGCAAGCGCGCCTCCCCGCCTCGTGGCCTCCTCGCTTCTTTCTTGACGTCCACTCCAAGTCCCCTGGATCACGTTTGTTCCAAAAATAACTCCCGCGAAGGTTTCATTCCGTTCGGATTCCGTTTGATATTCCTTTTCTGCGAAACACTGAAATAGGCAAAAAGACAACAATTTGCACTGGGCCTTGGGTTAGTAGGTTAGTCCCAAAAGTAATATAAAAGTGTAGAATAAATCCCATTAAACATCCAAAATAGATAATATAATAGCATGGAACAATAAAAAATTATAGATACGTTGGAGACGTATCAAGCATCCCCAAGCTTAATTCCTGCTCGTCCTCGAGTAGGTAAATGATGTCTTCTCAAAATAACATGGCCAAAGAAAGTTCATCCCTACAAAATCATATAGTTTGGTCATGCTCCATTTTCTTCACACAAGAATGCTCTCATCATGCACAACCCCGATGACAAGCCAAGCAATTGTTTCATACTTTAGTAATCTCAAACTTTTTTCAACTTTCACACAATACATGAGCGTGAGCCATGGATATAGCACTATGGATGGAATAGAGTATAATGATGGGGGTTATGCGAAGAAGACAAAAAAGGAGAAAGTCTCACATTGACGCGGCTAATCAACGGGCTAGGGAGATGCCCATCAATTGATGTCAATGCAAGGAGTAGGGATTGCCATGCAACGGATGCACTAGAGCTATAAATGCATGAAAGCTCAACAAAACAAACTAAGTGTGTGTGCATCCAACTTGCTTGCTCACGAAGACCTAGGGCATTTGAGGAAGCCCATTGCTGGAATATACAAGCCAAGTTCTATAATAAAAAATTCCCACTAGTATATGAAAGTGACAAAACAAGAGACTCTCTATCATAAAGATCATGGTGCTACTTTGAAGCACAAGTGTGGAAAAAGAGGATAGTAGCATTGCCCCTTTTTTCTTTTTTTTGGGCCTTTCTTTTTTTATTTGGACTTTCACTTTTTTTATTTGGGACAATGCTCTATTAATGATGATCGTCACACTTCTACTTATTTACAACCCAATGATTACAACTCGATACTAGAACAAAATATGACTCTATATGAATGCCTCCAGCGGTGTACCGGGAAGGGCAATGAATCAAGAGTGACATGTATGATAAATTATGCATGGTGGCTTTGCCACAAATACAATGTCAACTACATGATCATGCAAGGCAATATGACAATGATGAAACGTGCCATAAGTGAAACGGTGGAAAGTTGCATGGCAATATATCTCGGAATGGCTATGGAAATGGCATAATAGGTAGGTATGATGGCTGTTTTGCGAAAGATATAAGGAGGTTTATGTGTGATAGAGCGTATCATATCACAGGGTTTGGATGCACCTTCGTAGTTTGCACCAACTCTCAAGGTGAGAAAGGGCAATGCATGGTACCGAAGAGGCTAGCAATGATGGAAGGGTGAGAGTGCGTATAATCCGTGGACTCAACATTAGTCATAAAGGACTCACATACTTATTGCAAAAATCTACAAGTTATCAAAAACCAAGCATTATGCGCATGCTCCTAGGGGGATAGATTGGTAGGAAAAGACCATCGCTCGTCCTCGACCGCCACTCATAAGGAAGACAATCAAATAACACCCCATGTTTCAAATTTGTTACACAACGGTCACCATACATGCATGCTATGGGACTTGCAAACTTCAACACAAGTATTTCTCAAATTCACAACTACTCAACTAGCACACTCTAATATTACCACATTTATATCTCAAAACAATTATCAAGTATAAAACTTCTCCTAGTACTCAATGCACTCTTTATGAAAGTTTTTATTATACCTATCTTGGATGCCTATCATATTAGGACTAAATTCATAACCAAAGTAAATTACCATGCTGTTCTAAAGGACTCTCAAAATAATATAAGTGAAGCATGAGAGATCAAGAATTTCTATAAAATAAAACCACCACCGTGCTCTAAAAGATATAAGTGAAGCAGTAGAGCAAAATTATCTAGCTCAAGAGATATAAGTGAAGCACATAGAGTATTCTAATAAATTCCGATTCATGTGTGTCTCTCCCAAAAGGTGTGTACAGCAAGGATGATTGTGGCAAACTAAAAAGTAAAGACTCAAATCATACAAAATGCTCCAAGAAAAACATATATCATGTGGTGAATAAAAATATAGCCTCAAGTAAAGTTACCGATGGATGAAGACGAAAGAGGGGATGCCTTCCGGGGAATCCCCAATATTAGGCTTTTTGTTGTCCTTTAATTTTACCTTTGGGTGCCTTGGGCATCCCCAAGATTAGGCTCTTGCCACTCCTTATTCCATAATCCATCAAATTCTTACCCAAAACTTGAAAACTTCACAACACAAAACTCAACAGAAAATCTCACGAGCTCCGTTAGTATAAGAAAACAAACCAGCACTTAAGGTACTGTAATGAACTCATTCTTTATTTATATTGGTGTTAAATCTACGGTATTCCAACTTCTCTATGGTTCATACCCTCCGATACTAGGCATAGATTCATCAAAATAAGCAAACAACACACGAAAAACAGAATCTGTCAAAAACAGAACAGTCTGTAGTAATCTGTAGGTTTCGAATACTTATGTAACCCCAAAAATTATGAAATAAATTTCTGGACGTGAGTCATTTCTCTATTAATCAACTGCAAAACGAATCAACCTAATCGGACTCTCCTGTAAAAAATGGCAGCAGATCTCGCGAGCGCTAAAGTTTCTGTTTTTTACAGCAAGATCGCAAAGACTTTCCCCAAGTCTTCCCAAAGGTTCTACTTGGCACAAACACTAATTAAAAGCATAAAACCACATATAAACAGAGTCTAGATGAATTATTTACTACTAAACAGAACCAAAAAGCAAGAAACAAAAATAAAATTGGCTTGCCTCCCAACAAGTGTTATCGTTTAACGCCCCTAGCTAGGCATAAAAGCAAGAATAGATGTAGCGACCAGACCTCAAACAGTCTGATCTCTGTGCTCCGGTGTCATCCCTGGATCAGTAATGCTGACACCACACAGTACTCGGAGGATTTATAGCAGAGTAGCAATCACACACTTATTACATCGAGTGTCTCATAAGAGAACTTATTACAATAAATATGGCTTAAGGCCATCTAATAACGATAACAGCGGAAGGCTTGGAAGATAAGTGAGTCCATCAACTCCAACGGCATCACTGAGTATAGAACCACAACCTAAAACTCCTTAATCGTCGTCTGAAAAGTCTGCAACATTAATGTTGCAGCCCAAAAATGGGTCAGCACATGGAATATGCTGGCAAGGTAACACATAGAGAGTAATGGAATGAAACAGCTATACTATATGCATATTTGGCTGGTGGAAAGCTCTATGGTTACAGTTTTGCGTAAAGCCAATTTTTCCCTACTTCAAAGGAATAAAATTTAATTACTATCATGGTAGTTGTTAAACATTGAGAATGGTTGACAGCATTCTCAATCCCAATTAAACATCATCATTAAACATAACCTAACAAAATTAATTTAGAGTAACATGTTGAGATTCACATGATAATCCAGGTACTAGATACTTGAGATGTCCATAACCGGGGACACGGCTAATCATGATTAGTTTATTACACTCTGCAGAGGTTTGCACACTTTTCCCCACAAGACTCGATCGCCTCCGTTTGGTTTCTCGCACTACATGGTGTTTGAGAAGACGGATGACCGAGACATAATCTTTCAGAAGCGCTAGCACCTTACGATCGGGTATACCATACCACCTACATCCCCTACATCTGCTAGTCTACCACTATAAGAGTTCGCATGACTTAGTCAACTATGGTAGAGCCCATAATAGCTTGTGGCTGCACACGGAAGTTTCTAGTATGAATAGTCTCATGATCCCTTTGAGCCTAGGTGGCGGTCCAAAAGAAAACAGGCAAGTCCTGGAATACCCAGGTGCCTCAATCCACCCAGATGTGTGTTTAAGTTGCCACCTTAGATAAGCCATTAATTAACAAACTCACATCTGTCATGGATATCACTCACCCAATCCAAGCAAACGTAGAAGTAACTCCCAAAGGTTTGATAATAAACAGGTAATAGGTACTACCTCAACTACTTCCCATCCCACAATTTAATTAGATCCTAATCATGCAATGTGTGAGGATTGATCTAATGCAATAAAAGTGGGTAGTAGGAAAATATGATCAAAGTGTTACTTGCCTTGTTGATGATCCGCGAAACCTAGAGATTCGAAGTAACAAGCGGCGCACTCCGGGTATTCTATCGCAGAAAAATAAACAAGCATACAATAAGTACTCATCTAATGCACGGATAAAACACAAATAAGAGATCTAACCAGAAGGTTCAACTTAAGAACTTCGGTTGGCAAAAAGAGTCAAATCGAACGAAGCAACGGAAGTCAAACGGCGAAAGAAAACAACTTCGTTCTACTAATCTGGATCTAGGGCAAATTTTACAGTAGCAAAATCTTGTTTAAGTTGGTTAAACGGATAGAGGGTTTCAAGACAAAACTCCAGGCGCTTGAATCGCCTGATTTCGATAAACGAGCGAAAAGTTATACTAAAACGAAAATCGGATCAGGAATCGCAATCAGAAAAATCACGGATTTAATCCGAGAAAAAGAAAAATGACGAACGCTCGCTAAATTAAATAAACCGGAAAAACCGATCTATTTAAAAAAACCAAAACTAAAAAAACCGATGGAAAAACCGAATGGTTTTTCGAAAAAAATAAAAAAAACTGGCACGGAAATCGAGGCGGTGGCGAACCTCGGGCGGTGGGTCGGCGGCGGTGGCGGGCGGCGGCGGCGACGGCGCGGGTGGCGAGGCGCGGCGGCGGCGGCGGCGCGGCGGCGGCAGCGGCGCGGGTGGCGGCGGGGCTGGGGCTGGGGCTGGGGCTAGGGTTCGGCCGGGGTGGGCTGGCTTATAAAGCCTAATGGGCTGGTAGTCCTAGTCGGACACGGCCCCTAGGTCGGTTCGTTTTTTTAAATATTACGCGCAGAAGAAAAATAAAAAGAAATACTAAACGGACTCCAAAAGTTCCGAAATAAATTTTCATGGGCTTCTAAAATCAAGCCGCACAAGGTGAACATTTATTTGGGACCTAAATGCAATTTTGAAAAACGCACATTTTTCCTAAATTCAAATAAAACACCGAAAAACTCCGAAATAAAATCTTATTTGATTTTATTATTTGATCCTCAATATTTCTTTATTTTGGGAAAGTCATTTTATTCCCTCTCTCATATTTTTGTAATAGAAATAATTGATGATAAAATAAATAAAATCAAATGATCCTATTCTTAAAATTTGAGAAAACTCAAATATGAAAATAACGAAATCCCCAACTCTCTCCGTGGGTCATTGAGTTGCGTAGAATTTCTAGGATCAACCAAAATGCAAAATAAAATATGATATGCAATGATGATCAAATGTATAACATTCCAAATTGAAAATTTGGGATGTTACAAACCTACCCCCCTTAAGATGAATCTCGCCCTCGAGATTCGGGTTGGCTAGAAAATAGGTGAGGGTGGTCCTTGAGCAAATCTTCCTCTCGTTCCCAGGTGGCTTCATCCTCCGTGTGGTGGCTCCACTGAACCTTGCAAAACTTGATAACCTTGCTGCGAGTAACTCGGCTGGCAAACTCGAGAATCTTAACTGGTTTCTCCTCGTAGGTCAAATCGTTATCCAATTGAATAGTTTCCAAAGGCACTGTGTCTCTCATCGGTATGTTAGCCATCTCCGCATGACACTTCTTCAACTGGGAAACGTGGAACACATCATTAACTCCTGACAATCCTTTAGGTAATTCCAACTTGTAGGCCACTTCTCGCATACGCTCCAAAACTTGATATGGTCCTACAAATCGTGGCGCTAACTTCCCTTTAACTCCAAAACGCTTTGTTCCCCGAAGTGGAGATACTTGAAGATAAGCTCTATCTCCAACTTCGTAAACTGTCTCCTTGCGTTTAGAATCTGCATAACTTTTCTGTCTGGATTGAGCTACCTTGAACCTATCGCGAATCAATTTCACCTTCTGTTCAGACTCTTTAATCAAGTCAGGTCCAAACAACTGGCGGTCTCCAGCTTCATCCCACGACAATGGTGTCCTGCACCTCCTTCCGTACAAGGCTTCGAAAGGGGCCATCTTTAAATTAGTTTGGTAACTGTTGTTGTCAGAGAACTCTGCATATGGCAAATGGTCATCCCAACTAGATCCGTAATCTAGCGCACATGCTCTCAGCATATCCTCCAAAATCTGATTGACTCTCTCGGTCTGTCCATCTGTCTATGGATGAAAAGTTGTACTGAATTCTAGCCTGGTACCCAAAGTTTCATGCAACTGCTTCCAGAACTTTGAGGTAAACTGGGTTCCTCTATCTGATACGATACTCCTTGGAACTCCATGCAAACATACGATCCTGGTCATGTATATCTTTGCCAACTTAGCACTGGTGTAAGTGGTCTTTACTGGGATGAAATGAGCTACTTTCGTCAATCGATCAACTACAACCCAAATCGAGTCATAGCCTGAACGAGTCCTGGGCAATCCCATGATAAAATCCATGCCTAACTTATCCCACTTCCATTCGGGTATCGGCAATGGTTGTAACAATCCTGCTGGCTTCTGATGCTCTGCCTTTACTCTCTGACATACATCACAAATTGCTACATAATCCGCAATATCCTTCTTCATTCCGGTCCACCAGAAAATATCCTTCAGATCCAAATACATCTTGGTATTCCCTGGGTGAACTGAATACGGTGAGTCGTGTGCCTCTTGCAGTATCAACTTCCTGATCTCCGGGTCATTGGGCACGTAAACGCGGTCTTCAAACCATAGGGTATCGTGCTCATCCTCACGAAATCCCTTAGCTTTTCCTTTGCTAAGTTTCTCCTTTATAGCGGCAATCTCCTTGTCAGTCCTTTGAGCTTCTTTGATTCTATCCATCAAAGTTGACTGAATCTCCAATGCTGCTACATAGCCTCTCGGAACTATTTCCAAACATAGTTCACAAAGATTTTCTGCTAACTCCTTGGGTATTTCTCCCGTCATTAATGTATTGACATGGCTCTTATGGCTTAATGCGTCAGCTACTACATTAGCTTTTCTGGGGTGATAATGCAATCTCATATCATAATCCTTGATGAGTTCCAACCATCTCCTTTGTCTGAGATTCAACTCCTTCTGTGTGAAAATGTACTTCAAACTCTTATGATCCGTGTACACCTCACAATGATTTCCAATGAGGAAATGCCTCCATGTTTTCAATGCATGCACTATGGCTGCTAACTCCAAATCATGTGTGGCATAATTCAACTCATGAGGTTTCAGTCGTCTTGAGGCATATGAAACAACTCTCCCTTCCTGCATAAGCACTGCTCCAAGTCCTCGACGTGAAGCGTCACAATACACCTCATAATCTTTGGTCTGGTCTGGCAAAATTAACACTGGTGAGGTAACCAAACATTTCTTCAACTCATGGAAACTAGCTTCACATTCCTCCGTCCATATGAACTTGGTATCTTTCTTCAACAACTCAGTCATAGGCTTCGCAATCTTTGAGAAATTCTCAATAAATCTCCGGTAGTATCCTGCAAGTCCAAGAAAACTCTAGATCTCTCCAACTGTGGTCGGTGCTTCCCATTTGGTCACGGTATCAACTTTAGTGGGATCTACTGCTATTCCTTCTCCGGATATAACGTGTCCGAGGAATCCTACTTCCTTCAACCAAAACTCACATTTTCTGAACTTGGCATACAACTGATGTTCTCTGAGCTTCTCAAGTACCAATCGCAAATGTTCCTTATGCTCTTCTTCATTCTTCGAGTAAACCAGGATATCATCAATGAACACTACGATGAACTTATCCAAAAACTCCATAAATACTTTGTTCATCATGTTCATAAAATATGCGGGAGCGTTAGTCAGACCAAATGACATAATGGTATACTCATACAGCCCATACCTGGTGGTAAAAGCTGTCTTAGGTATATCCTGTTCTCGAATCTTCAACTGGTGGTATCCTGATCGCAGATCGATCTTGGAAAATACCTTAGCTCCTTGCAATCGATCAAACAGATCATTAATCATTGGTAGTGGGTACTTGTTCTTGATTGTTACTTCATTCAATCTTCGATAATCAACAACCATCCTTAATGATCAATCCTTCTTCTCCACTAGAAGTACTGGCGATCCCCAAGGTGAAGAACTTGGGCGAATATATCCCGTATCTAGTAACTCCTTAATCTGCTTCTTAATTTCTACCAAATCCTTTGCTGGCATCCTATATGGTCTCTTTGATATTGGCCCTGTGCCTGGCAATAGCTCAATCAAAAACTCAATATCTCTATCCGGTGGCATGCCTGGCAACTCCTCTGGAAATACTTCAGGGAAATCCCTTACCACTGGTACTTCCTCCTGCACAACTCCTGTTAGGCAATTTACTTGAGTCCTCTTTGGCACATGTCGGGATACATACTTGATCCTTCTCCCTTCTGGGGTGGTAAGCAAAATTGACTTACTAGCACATTCAATATTCCCTTCATACTTTGATAACCAATCCATGCCTAATATCACATCCAATCCTTGGGATTCCAATACTATTAGGTCTGAGGGAAAAATATAGTTACCAATCCTTAATGGTAACCGATCACACCATAGACTAGCCATATATTCTGCTCCACGCGAGGTTACTAACATGGGTGACCTAAGGGCTTGGGTTGATATGTTATACTTATCCACAAATCCCCTTGAGATGTATGAATGCGATGCACCAGTATCAAAAAGAACGAGTGCAGTAAATGACTTAACCAAAAACTTACCTATTACTGCATCAGGCTGAGCTTCAACCTCCTCCACGCTAACGTGGTTCACCTGTCCCCTGTTGAAAGGGTTCGGCTTCTTCCTAGAACTTCCATTGCCATTTTGGCCTTCAGGACATTCATTGGCATAGTGTCCGGTATTCTGACACTTAAAGCAAGTGACTTGGCTCAGGTCCTTCTTGGCTGGGGTTGAGGGGTTGGTGCGATTCTGGCCGTTGCTTCCTCCATTGCCATTACCATTCTTGGTGCCATTGTGATTGTGCGAGCTACCTCCTCCATCGGTATGCTGAAAATGTCCTCCCGATCTAGGGGTAAAACGTGGCTTCTGCTGAGCTCCTGAATTGTACTTCCCTTGTCCATACTTCCTCTTGCGATTCTCAATTTGCTGCTGCTTCCCTTCAATCATAAGAGCACGGTCTACCAACTCCTGGTAGTTGTTGAAGGTTGCTACCATCAACTGCATGCTCAACTCATCATTCAGTCCTTCCAGAAACTTCTCCTGCTTAGCTGCATCCGTAGCGACGTCATCTGGTGCATAACATGCTAACTTACTAAAATCCTCCACATACTGGCCAACTGTCCGTCCTCCTTGGCGCAAGTTGCGAAACTCACGCTTCTTCATGGCCATAGCTCCTGCTGAAACATGTGCAGTACGAAAAGCCTGCTGAAACTGGTCCCATGTGACAATGTCGATTGGGAAAGTGGCTGTAAAATTCTCCCACCATGATGTTGCGGGTCCTTCTAGCTGATGTGCGGCAAACTTCACATTCTCCGCATCCATACATCCTGCTGTGGTCAACTCCCTAGCTGTCTTGTGGAGCCAATCATCTGCTACTATCGACTCGGTGCTACTGGAAAACACCGGCGGGTTCAGCCTAAGAAAACGGGCTAAGTAGTCAACAGGTGGTGGTGGTGGTGGGTTGTTGTTGTTGTTCCCCTGATTCTGATTATGAACTAGCAACTGCATCAGTGTGTTCTGCTGCTGGATCAACTGGGTGAGCTCCGGTGGAAAGGCAAATCCGGGGTCACGTCTCGGAGGCATCTGAGGGTTTTAGAAAAGATGAGATGTAAGAATAGAGGGGGTCTAAAGAGAAAACACTACCCATATGCACATGAGGCAAAAGCAAAAAATTCACTTCATTCAATCAAACAAGGGCATACAATCGATCTATCTATCGCAAAAGTGCTTGGACTACTATATTTACATGGTGGACTACTACTACTGATGAGGTGGTCTACTAGAAATATTCTTCAGTGGCAGACTCCATGATATCTGCTCCAGCTTCATCAACATAGTCATCATCGCTACTATCTGGATCCGAGTCGGTGCCGTCGATGATGATGTAGTCTTCCGGGCTAATCTCCTTGGGTTCTTCGTCTTCATCCACTGGTGTAGGGCCTCCCATAAATATCCCAATATTCTTGATCAGGTCGTTATTCTTCTCCACCAATACTTCAATTTCCTCTTCATAATCTTCACGTGTAGCCTTGAGTTCTTCCTCTAGTTCCTTGATTCTAGTCTTAGCCTTCTTCAGATCTATCATGTCGGCGCACATCTGGTTCTCCTGTCGTCGAATGTGCTAGTTTAACTCCTGGATAAAAGCTGCGATTGATCTATCCTTCCTGGTGCTGATCATCTCCCAGTGCTCATCTCGGCGCCCACAAATCTGGTAGATAGTATCCTTGAGATCCTTGCGGTAGACTTCTCCAATGCGTCCCATGGCGATGTGAGCTGCCATGCTCTTTCCTAGACTCCAAGTTGGTGCATCAAAAGAAAATTCTATGGGCTCAGTGACTGGCATGAACGTCCTTCCTGGAACTTGAACTTGAATCATCCAGCGCTCTTCTTCAGGTAAAGTGGCGTTGTAGGTTCCGGTGAAGTTTGGTACTCCTATATTCAGGTATCTAGTGACTTCCTTCAAGTGACGTCCAAAGGTTGTATCTTCATCCGGTTGCGTGAACTTGCTCCTTGCATCCACCATCCTAAAGAGTAGAAAAGATGAGAAGTCAGAAGAGAAGAGAGTGAAAAGTGATCTAGGTCCTTTAGCTTAGTGGTCATGTCCTACAGTCAGTGTGTGCTCTGATACCATCTCTGTAGCGACCAGACCTCAAACAGTCTGATCTCTGTGCTCTGGTGTCATCCCTGGATCAGTAATGCTGACACCACACAGTACTTGGAGGATTTATAGCAGAGTAGCAATCACACACTTATTACATCGAGTGTCTCATAAGAGAACTTATTACAATAAATATGGCTTAAGGCCATCTAATAACGATAACAGTGGAAGGCTTGGAAGATAAGTGAGTCCATCAACTCCAACGGCATCACTGAGTGTAGAACCACGACCTAAAACTCCTTAATCATCGTCTGAAAAGTCTGCAACATTAATGTTGCAGACCGAAAATGGGTCAGCACATGGAATATGCTGGCAAGGTAACACATAGAGAGTAATGGAATGAAACAGCTATACTATATGCATATTTGGCTGGTGGAAAGCTCTATGGTTACAGTTTTGCGTAAAGCCAATTTTTCCCTACTTCAAAGGAATAAAATTTAATTACTATCATGGTAGTTGTTAAACATTGAGAATGGTTGACAGCATTCTCAATCCCAATTAAACATCATCATTAAACATAACCCAACAAAATTAATTTAGAGTAACATGTTGAGATTCACATGATAATCCAGGTACTAGATACTTGAGATGTCCATAACCGGGGACACGGCTAATCATGATTAGTTTATTACACTCTGCAGAGGTTTGCGCACTTTTCCCCACAAGACTCGATCGCCTCCGTTTGGTTTCTCGCACTACATGGTGTTTGAGAAGACGGATGACCGAGACATAATCTTTCAGAAGCGCTAGCACCTTATGATCGGGTAGACCGTACCACCTACATCCCCTACATCTGCTAGTCTACCACTATAAGAGTTCGCACGACTTAGTCAACTATGGTAGAGCCCATAATAGCTTGTGGCTGCACACGGAAGTTTCTAGTATGAATAGTCTCATGACCCCTTTGAGCCTAGGTGGCAGTCCAAAAGAAAATAGGCAAGTCCTGGAATACCCAGGTGCCTCAATCCACCCAGATGTGTGTTTAAGTTGCCACCTTAGATAAGCCATTAATTAATAAACTCACATCTGTCATGGATATCACTCACCCAATCCACGTCTACTAGCATAGCATGGCATAATAAGCAAACGTAGAAGTAACTCCCAAAGGTTTGATAATAAACAGGTAATAGGTACTACCTCAACTACTTCCCATCCCACAATTTAATTAGATCCTAATCATGCAATGTGTGAGAATTGATCTAATGCAATAAAAGTGGGTAGTAGGAAAATATGATCAAAGTGTTACTTGCCTTGCTGATGATCCGCGAAACCTAGAGATTCGAAGTAACAAGCGGCGCACTCCGGGTATTCTATCGCAGACAAACAAACAAGCATACAATAAGTACTCATCTAATGCACTGATAAAATGCAAATAAGAGATCTAACCAGAAGGTTCAACTTAAGAACTCCGGTTGGCAAAAAGAGTCAAATCGAACGAAGCAACGAAAGTCAAACGGCGAAAGAAAACAACTTCGTTCTACTAATCTGGATCTAGGGCAAATTTTATTGTAGCAAAATCTTGTTTAAGTTGGTTAAACGGATAGAGGGTTTCGAGACGAAACTCCAGGCGCTTGAATCGCCTGATTCCGATAAACGAGCGAAAAGTTATACTAAAACAAAAATCGGATCAGGAATCGCAATCAGAAAAATCGCGGATTTAATCCGTGAAAAAGAAAAACGACGAACACTCGCTAAATTAAATAAACCGGAAAACCGATCTATTTTAGAAAAACCAAAACTAAAAAAACAGACGGAAAAACTGAGGGAAAAACCGAACAGTTTTCCAAAAAAAATAAAAAAATCGGCACGGAAATCGAGGCGGTGGCGGACCTCAGGCGGTGGGTCAGTGGCGGCGGCATTCGGCGGCGGCGCGGCGGGGCGGCGGCGGCGCGGCGGCGTGGGTGGCGAGGCGCGGCGGCTGCGGCGGCGCGGGTGGCGGCGGGGCTGGGGCTGGGGCTAGGGTTCGGCCGGGGTTGGCTGGCTTATAAAGCCTAACGGGCCGGGAGTCCTAGTCGGACACGGCCCCTAGGTCGGTTCGTTTTTTTAAATATTACGCGCAGAAGAAAAATAAAAAGAAATACTAAATGGACACCAAAAATTCCGAAATAAATTTTCACGGGCTTCTAAAATCAAGCCGCACAAGGTGAACATTTATTTGGGACCTAAATGCAATTTTGAAAAACGCACATTTTTCCTAAATTCAAATAAAACGCCGAAAAACTCCGAAATAAAATCTTATTTGATTTTATTATTTGATCCTCAATATTTCTTTATTTTGGGAAAGTCATTTTATTCCCTCTCTCATATTTTTGTAATAGAAATAATTGATGATAAAATAAATAGAATCAAATGATCCTATTCTCAAAATTTGGGAAAACTCAAATGTCACATCCCTGGCTTGCTATGCACTTGGGCTAGCTTGGCTGTTGCATCATGTCTAAATTTCTTTTATACTTGAAATGGGGACGACAAACCCTAGCACTAAATAAAATGCAATTAGGATCAAAAAATAAAAATATTTTCAATGAACCCAGAATGCCTTTAGAAAAGTTCATTATTTTTGTTAAAGGTGAAAACCCCTGCCAACAATGATGCACATATTTCTAGGCCATTCTGGATTTTTGAATTAAATCCTATTGTATTTGACTTTGGGCATTTAAATACTATAAATAATTTAAATGTTCAAATAAATGTTGGAAATTGTTAAGGGTCACTGAAATAATTCAGAAAGCACCCATAATTGTTTCCAGGATTTTATGAAATGGTTTGGTATTATTACTAAATCAAAACAAATAGCAAAAAAACTAGAAAACAGAAAGAAATAGAAAACAGGAGAGAGAGAACCCATCTGGACTTACCTGGCGCCCACTTACCTAGCCCAG
Source organism: Triticum aestivum (assembly GCF_018294505.1). Lineage (NCBI taxonomy): Eukaryota > Viridiplantae > Streptophyta > Magnoliopsida > Poales > Poaceae > Triticum > Triticum aestivum. Next base: position 308,155,264 of record NC_057806.1, on the reverse strand, counting down.
CTCCTCCAGCGGCCCAGCCCACCACCGCCTCCTTCTCTGTCGCCTTCCTCCTCTGCCAGGAGGATGAGCGCGTGCCGACACGCGCACGGCCACCACACGCCACCTCCTGCTTCCCCCGGCCTCCCTAGCGACGCCACGATGACGCCCCGTGTCCCCTTGCTCCTCTTCCTCTCTCGCTGCTCCCTCTCTCCTCCCCTGGCTCTCTTCCCTGAGCTCACCCGAACGGAGCCACCGCCGCCGACGAGCGTCGCCGTGGCCACAGCCACTGCCTCGCCTCGTCGTTGCGCCCAGAGGCTCCGCCTCGACCCCCTCTTCCTCTCCACCAACCCATGCCCCGCCGGACGCCCTGCATCGCCGCCCACGCCATCTTCCCCATCTCCGGCCGCCCGAGATCGCCGTCGTTGTTTCGTCGTCACCAAGCCATCCCCGAGCCCACTAGCCTGCTCTGCGAGTTCACCGTGAGCACCGGAATCTTTCCCCTCTCTCCCCTGCCTCGTTTGCATCGCGTAGCTATCGAATCCGTCGGAGCCGAGAGCTCTTCGCCGCCGGCCATGTCGCCGCCGTAGCCACCGTTGCCTAGAGCTGCAACCGAGCACGCGGCCGTCCTCAGTGCAACCCCAGGAGGTCGTAACACCCCTCCTTGCCTCCTGTCGTGCTCCCTAACCCCAAAACCCAGTTCACCCGAATGCCGTCGCCGCCGTGAGCTTCATTCCAGTGAGCTCCGGCCACCCCAGCTCGAGCTGTTGCCACCCCCGGATGCGCCTCACTGCCAGCATCCCGTAGACGCAAACCACGCGCAAAACCGAGCCCCATAGCGGATTTCCGGCAAGCTTCCGCCGCGGCTTGAGGTCGCCGCCGGCCAAACTTCGGCGGGCCGATGTGGCCACTTAGTTAGGGGCTAATCACCCTATGAGCCACTGCCATGTGGGCCCCTGCGCTTAATTAGGATTAGTATATTTTTCTGTTAAATTAGTGTTAATACTGTGGACCCCACGTGCCAGTTTGACCTTGGCCAAGTCAACTTTGACCGGTCCCACATGTCATCCACCTAAACCAGCCTGAGACGCTGACCAGTGGGACCCAGGGTCAGTTTTGACCGGACCAGCCCCAGTTGACTTGATGATGTCACACTGACGTCATGCTGGCGCAATTAACAATTTTCTGGATTTAAAATAAATGCAGGAAATTCCAGAAAATTGTATAAACTTCTAAAAATCATAGAAATCAACCGTAACTCCAAATTAAATAATTTATATATGAAAAATTATCAGAAAAATTCAAGGAATCCATCTGTACCATTTTCATGCATGTTAGAACAACTTATAGCTGCTGTTTAGCACAAATCAATTAAATGGCATTTAAATAACCATATATGGAGTTGGAATTTGAATCATGTATTCAAACCAACCTCATTTAAATCATAGCTAGGTGCATTAGCCCAAAACACATTCATATTGCCATGTCATAGCATGCATCATATTGTGCATTGCATTGATTGTGTTCTTTCTTGTTTGCCGGTGTTTGTCCCCTCTCGATAGACGTGACTCCGACGACGAGATCGATGACACCGATGAAGAACTATATTATCTTCAGAAGTGCCAGGCAAGCAAAACCCCCTTGTTCATTCCGATACAATCCTACTCTCTCGCTCCTGCTCTCTTTTACTGCATTAGGACAACAACGATTCATCTGTTACTTGCTGCGGTAGCTGAACCCCTTTATCCTTTGCATGACCTGTCATTGCCACAGTAAATAGATGAAACCCACTAGCATGAGTAGGAGTTGTTTGAGCCCTGTTGTGCCTACTCATTCATGCTTGTTTGTCATGCCTGCTACTGCTTAGAGTTGAGTCAGGTCTGATTCATCGGGGATGAATCAGAGGTGTGTGAACATGTCCTACTGTGTGTGAGCTAAGTGTGTGAATACGATTTGGTAAAGGTAGCGGTGAGAGGCCATGTAGGAGTACATGGTGGGTTGTCTCATTGCAGCCGTCCTCAGGAACTGAGTTCTGTGTTTGTGATCCATGATTCAGCTACTACCACGCATTGGGCCCGAAACCAATGGACCCTCTCGGCTTCTTGATCACCCTTGTCCTCTGTCCAGGAGTTGCAAGTAGTTTCTGGTGTTTGTAGTATGCTGGAGGCCGTGGGCAGCGCTGACCGGAGGGGTGGGCTGTGATGCGGTAGGCACGTGGCACGGTGTACCGGGCGCCCGTTTGGTGTCTCGGGAACCCTGTTCACATCGTTTGGGGCTGTGAGCGAAACTCCGGCCGGATCTCCTCATGGATGGAACCCGAATAGGCGATAAACCTGGACTAGAGACTTGAGTGTTTAGGCAGGCCGTGGCCGACACCCACGTTGGGCTTCCGCTTGAAGGTTGCCGAGTACATGTCGTGTAAACGGCGGTAAGTGGTGAGAGCGTGTGTGAAGAAGTACACCCCTGCAGGGTTAACATCATCTATTCGAATAGCCGTGTCCGCGGAAAAGGACTTCTGGGTTGCTTATATCAGTTCATAGACAAGTGAAAGTGGATACTCTAAAATGCGCAAGATAAGCGTGAGTGCTATGGATGGCGTTCTCGTAGGGAGACGGGAGCGGATCCATAGTGGTGTATTGATATGGTGAATATGTGGACTCGTGTGCGCCACCTCAAAGAGTTACTTGCAGTCGTAGTTCAGGATAGCCACCGAGTCAAAGCTGGCTTGCTGCAGTTAAACCCCACCATCCCCTTTGTTGATAATGGTGCATATGTAGTTAGTTCTGATGTAAGTCTTGCTGGGTACATTTGTACTCACGTTTGCCTAATTTATGTTTTTGCAGAGAGAGATTTCAGTCTCGCTAGTAGTTCTGCGTGGACTTCGACGTTTAGCTTGTTACCTCAGCTACGATCTTGTGCCCTCGGCAGGATCTGATAGATAGTCAGGCTTCTCAGCCTTTTTCATTTATAGATGTCTGTACTCAGACATGATAGCTTCCGCTTGTGCTTGATTTGTATGCTCTGAATGTTGGGTCATGAGACCCCTGTTTGTAATATCTCGCTCCTCGGAGCCTAATGAATAAATACTTGAGTTGTAGAGTCATGTTGTGATGCCATGTTGTATTTGCACATATCGAGCATATTGCGTGTATGTTATTGAAATGCTTGGTATGTGTGGGATCTGACTATCTAGTTGTTTATCCTTAGTAGCCTCTCTTACCGGGAAATGTCTCCTAGTGTTTCCACTGAGCCATGGTAGCTTGCTACTGCTCCGGAACACTTAGGCTGGCCGGCATGTGTCCTTCTTCGTTCCTGTGTCTGTCCCTTCGGGGAAATGTCACGCGATGAATACCGGAGTCCTGTTAGCCCGCTACAGCCCGGTTCACCGGAGTCCTGCTAGCCCAGTGCTACAGCCTGGATTCACTCGCTGATGACCGACACGTTCGTTGCTGGGTCATGTATGCCTGTCCCTGTAAGTTAGTGCCACTTTGGGTTCACGACTAGCCATGTCAGCCCGGGTTCTTTGTCATATGGTTGCTAGCGGCACTATCATATACGTGAGCCAAAAGGCGCAAACGGTCCCGGGCCAGGTAAGGTGGCACCCGTGGGAATACCGTGCGTGAGGCCGCAAAGTGATATGATGTGTTACATGCTAGATCGGTGTGACTCAGGATCGGGGTCCTGACAGCTTTGGTATCAGAGCTTGACTGCCTGTAGGATTACCAAGCCAAACTGGTCGAAGTTGAGTCTAGAAATTCTTTAGTTATATAAGGGAATTGATTGTGGGATGGAACGTAAGGCTCTTTTTACTCCTTATACCTTATGCCTTCTGATCTGAGTCATCTTATCTTTCCTGCGGGGTTAAGGAACTAGGCTATCTCCTCTTTCTATCAGGATCACGTGTTACTAATCTGTAGACTTGTAAGATTGTTGGACTTAAGCCTCGTTTCAGTTCCTATTACTTCCGTATGTTAACTGTTGATCTCGAAACCTTGGTATTGTGCTTCTGAGTGGCTATGCCACCATTTTTGTAGCATGTCTCAAATCTTTTTGAGCATTTATAGCCGTTATGCTGTCCGAGTCATCCCAGGTTTCTAAACAGTCTGATGCATTTGCAAATCCGTTCTTCCCGTTCCCGATGTCCTTTTGGTCAGATTAATCACACAAATTAGTGAGTTGAGGTACTTTATTGCCTCGACATATATGTTGGAATAATTATTATGACCCTAGGTGTTTTAGGGAGTCACCTAGTAATCTAGCAACGTTTTGTGTTCCCAGTGTGAAGATTCTGGCCTTTATTATCGAAAGCATCCTGTGATGCCATTTAGTTAGTAGGCATTCTATTCCTGGGTTCTTGAACCCGAGATTCACCCTACTTACATCATGTTGATAGTGTTGCTAGTTCCTTTAGGATATTAGTAACCTTTGCGATAGTCCTCAAGGTTCGTGGTACATCCTTCTTCCAATTACCATGAACCATTCTTGGCAGGAGTTCTTCTGAACCAAAAGATGACAACAAGAGTGCTCTCGATGAGCTCTCCATGCTATGTTGTGACTCTGCCAGCTCAACCTTTCTGCATGGGTTATCCGGAAGAATTATGTTGAACTTGGTTCGACATACTAATCTATGCATCCACAACTCAGAAGTTATATGTTCCTTTGAGTTGTCCCTTTTTAGTTGTCTACTGACCTTCGTCTATCAATTGATAGTCAAGAGTATGCGTGCGTTCGTTTATCGATGCCTATTACTCTTGTGGTCCGTCAAGCCATTCTATCACGGAATGACTAGGAGAAACAAACTCCAGTACCTCTTCCATATCCAGGATTGGGTCAAAGAAGTTGTGCTCCGCAGATCAAATTGCTAATCCAGCTTTTGTTCTGCTCTACCTTGGAGTATTACCATCTTTTATATCGGGATTGTTATAGGAATCGCACACCATCCTATGAACTCTTGGTACAGTGATACTTCTTGCCATCATTGTTCATTCCTCGGTTCCTGTGTTATTGTAACCGGAATGCCGACAAATGAATCATGGCGTGTGAAATCAATACTGCTAGCAACTCTGTTGCTTGGTAGTTAAATGGACGATAACCTCATTCTTAGCGTGTTGATTATTGAATCGTCACCCTAAGACTGATTGTGCTGCCTAGTCCCTATTTCTGGTGCACTCCTCGACCAATGAGATAGGAATTATTTCAAGTCCTCACTCATTTGATCATATCGTCTTGCCCTCAAAAGCGAGATTGTTCTCGAGCTTAGTAACATACCGGTGGTTCGTGATTTTCTGAATGTCTTCTCGGAAGTATCACCAGGTCGTCACCTGACCGTTATGTTGAGCTCGTGATCAAGTTGGTTTCTTATGAACCACCTTCTCTCCAAGAATCGGTGTTAGATATCCCTGAGCTAGTTGGTTAAGCTAGACAACAACTTGGAGAGTTGGAAGATAAAAGCTTGTCTGACTTAGTTCGTTCCAAAGGGATATTCTTGTGTAGTGTGTGTTGAAGAAAGATGATATCTTCATCGATTGGTCCCTGTGATCAGTTGTTGGACCTATTGTCTTATCAATCCTTTGATTTGAGTGTGGGCCATCGTCAAGTCAAATCAGTACCAACGATGCTCGTAATGTTGTCTTACTCGTGGTTGATCCCTCGAGCATACACCATTATATCTTTTGGGTCTGACCAATGCTATCACTTGTTCACATAATTATGGAATTCCATTTACATGGAAATCTCGATGAGTTGTTGTTGAGCCCATCAGCAGCATTTTGTCTCTCCCATGAGTCATGTTGAACATCAACCTAGTGTTGGAAACTTGTGTAAGCATTTCTTCGTGTTTCGTTCATGAAGCATATGTTTGGATGAAGGTAGTGACTTCCTTTAATTCATGTGCATCTGATGCAAGTTGCCGCCGTGGATTCGAGAAAGTCAATGTTGCTTTCTTTGGAATCATTCCAAATCAGTCATGCACACGTGCGAAGAATTCTGTGGTTTGAAGACTTGCAACCTTCAATCTATATGTATCCCTAGCACACCAAGCCACTGATTGATTTGTTCAAGGAGAAGGAGTTCCTTCATAAGAGCTAATCCGGACTTATGTAAGGACTTCGATACCCTCGTTGATGGTTCCCAACCTGAACTCGGTAGTGTTTTATTGTAAGACTACCACGTGGTCATGCTTGTCTAGGACATCGTGTTCACACGTGTGTAGCAGAACCAGCTCATGTTTTGGAGTTTGCTATCGTAGTTCATTTCCCGAGAATCTCGCAACGTTATCTCGTCGAATTGTGTTGCAAACTTTCATTTATCTTCCTAGACTCGATGAGTCTGGAATATCCTGACACCAACCAGATCTGAATCTCAGGCAGATATGATGGTTTGGAACATTTCCCAAGAACTATAATATCGGTCCCTCGGAAACCGGTAAAGTGGATGTCGTGGCCAACACACCCAGCCGGAAGACCTGTTATTATAATATCTTGATTGAGGAAGTTGGCCACCTCCCCATAGGGATTTCGTAGGATTTACTCCCTAGTTGCCCCTATGGATTTCTGTGTTCCGAAGTCCGACCTTTTTACTTGATGTTCTAGATATCAAACCATATCTATGAATGGGTTACACTAGCACATCAAGGAGAACATTAGAAGCGGAGTGCTAAATGTCTCTCGGTCGATCATCCAGATTTTATTTCCTTGGCCCCGCCAAGGGTGAAATCTAAGAAAGTGTTATCTTCCTTTGCATCTGCATCATCCATCATCATTCATCGTGGTAGCAAGTTGTGTTGCCAGGATCCTTGACACGGATATTGGTAAAACCCTGATGAATATGGAAATGCTCAAGTTCTTGAGAGCACGCACAAGCGCTAGGTGTTATCATCGACACTAACTGGAGTGCTCTCAGTTTCCTCGGCAATGCTATAACCATTCCAATAGTGGAATAACTCTCTATTGTTGAGCCTCTCCCCAGTTACTAGAATCATTCCCATCATTTGCATTTTGTTCCCGGCTTGCACCGCCATCGTGCCACCCTACTCTGGATTACCCTTCTCAGTAATTACTGATCAGGATCATTTTCAAAAGTGGTCCTACCATGGGTCTCATCCATTTCCGGTGGTAAGCAAATTCATCCATCACGTTGTCCTCAACAAGGTAATCCACATCATCCAAGTCCGAGTATGCCATTCTACCGACCCCCTCCAAACGATCGCTCGAGAATTGCCTTAGGCTGGTTTAAAGAGTTTCAATGATCTTTGAATCAAAGGTAATTCTTTTTGCCACTTAAGGGGATATTTCTACGAGTCACCTTCCCTAAGGTGCATCGTTATGGTATCATGGCAATTCAACTCCTCGCTACGTTGACAACCGATCACCACATTCTTAAGTCTGGAATTGTTGTCTACCTAGTGAACCTTTGTCATCTGCTTCACTCCAATTCCTATGGATGTGTGCTTCGTCTCTCAGCTCGAGAGATGTTGCTATGTCTCATTCCGTGGGTTAATCCTGAGTTGTTCGACCTTCGAGAAGAACAATTCTTTTAGGGTCTTTCCTTCCTCTCGTTGTCATGATAGTTGGAGTTCTCAGAGCAAGACTTCGAGACAATGATGGTGAACGAATCAACGTTCAATTGAAGTGCAACCTGGATCGTGAAGATTGTGCTAGTTGGCGTTCCCCCTTCACCTTACCCTACGCTTGAATCTCGGGACGAGATTTTTGTTTAGTGGGGGTGAGTTGTCACATCCCTGGCTTGCTATGCACTTGGGCTAGCTTGGCTGTTGCATCATGTCTAAATTTCTTTTAAACTTGAAATGGGGATGACAAACCCTAGCACTAAATAAAATGCAATTAGGATCAAAAAATAAAAATATTTTCAATGAACCCAGAATGCCTTTAGAAAAGTTCATTATTTTTGTTAAAGGTGAAAACCCCTGCCAACAATGATGCACATATTTCTAGGCCATTCTGGATTTTTGAATTAAATCCTATTGTATTTGACTTTGGGCATTTAAATACTATAAATAATTTAAATGTTCAAATAAATGTTGGAAATTGTTAAGGGTCACTGAAATAATTCAGAAAGCACCCATAATTGTTTCCAGGATTTTATGAAATGGTTTGGTATTATTACTAAATCAAAACAAATAGCAAAAAAACTAGAAAACAGAAAGAAATAGAAAACAGGAGAGAGAGAACCCACCTGGACTTACCTGGCGCCCACTTACCTGGCCCAGCTCCTCCAGCGGCCCAGCCCACCACCGCCTCCTTCTCTGTCGCCTTCCTCCTCTGCCAGGAGGATGAGCGCGTGCCGACGCGCGCACGGCCACCGCACGCCACCTCCTGCTTCCCCCGGCCTCCCTAGCGACGCCACGACGACGCCCCGTGTCCCCTCGCTCCTCTTCCTCTCTCGCTGCTCCCTCTCTCCTCCCCTGGCTCTCTTCCCTGAGCTCACCCGAACGGAGCCACCGCCGCCGACGAGCGTCGCCGTGGCCACAGCCACTGCCTCGCCTCGTCGTTGCGCCCAGAGGCTCCGCCTCGACCCCCTCTTCCTCTCCACCAACCCATGCCCCGCCGGACGCCCTGCATCGCCGCCCACGCCATCTTCCCCATCTCCGGCCGCCCGAGATCGCCGTCGTTGTTTCGTCGTCACCAAGCCATCCCCGAGCCCACTAGCCTGCTCTGCGAGTTCACCGTGAGCACCGGAATCTTTCCCCTCTCTCCCCTGCCTTGTTTGCATCGCGTAGCTATCGAATCCGTCGGAGCCGAGAGCTCTTCGCCGCCGGCCATGTCGCCGCCGTAGCCACCGTTGCCTAGAGCTGCAACCGAGCACGCGGCCATGCTCAGTGCAACCCCAGGAGGTCGTAACACCCCTCCTTGCCTCCTGTCGTGCTCCCTAACCCCGAAACCCAGTTCACCCGAACGCCGGCGCCGCCGCGAGCTCCATTCCGGTGAGCTCCGGCCACCCCAGCTCGAGCTGTTGCCACCCCCGGATGCGCCTCACTGCCAGCGTCCCGTAGACGCAAACCACGCGCAAAACCGAGCCCCATAGCGGATTTCTGGCAAGCTTCCGCCGCGGCTTGAGGTCGCCGCCGGCCAAACTCCGGCGGGCCGATGTGGCCACTTAGTTAGGGGCTAATCACCCTATGAGCCACTGCCATGTGGGCCCCTGCGCTTAATTAGGATTAGTATATTTTTCTGTTAAATTAGTGTTAATACCGTGGACCCCACGTGCCAGTTTGACCTTGGCCAAGTCAACTTTGACCGGTCCCACATGTCATCCACCTAAACCAGCCTGAGACGCTGACCAGTGGGACCCAGGGTCAGTTTTGACCGGACCAGCCCCAGTTGACTTGATGATGTCACACTGACGTCATGCTGGCGCAATTAACAATTTTCTGGATTTAAAATAAATGCAGGAAATTCCAGAAAATTGTATAAACTTCTAAAAATCATAGAAATTCAACCGTAACTCCAAATTAAATAATTTATATATGAAAAATTATCAGAAAAATTCAAGGAATCCATCTGTACCATTTTCATGCATGTTAGAACAACTTATAGCTGCTGTTTAGCACAAATCAATTAAATGGCATTTAAATAACCATATATGGAGTTGGAATTTGAATCATGTATTCAAACCAACCTCATTTAAATCATAGCTAGGTGCATTAGCCCAAAACACATTCATATTGCCATGTCATAGCATGCATCATATTGTGCATTGCATTGATTGTGTTCTTTCTTGTTTGCCGGTGTTTGTCCCCTCTCGATAGACGTGACTCCGACGACGAGATCGATGACACCGATGAAGAACTATATTATCTTCAGAAGTGCCAGGCAAGCAAAACCCCCTTGTTCATTCCGATACAATCCTACTCTCTTGCTCCTGCTCTCTTTTACTGCATTAGGACAACAACGATTCATCTGTTACTTGCTGCGGTAGCTGAACCCCTTTATCCTTTGCATGACCTGCCATTGCCACAGTAAATAGATGAAACCCACTAGCATGAGTAGGAGTTGTTTGAGCCCTGTTGTGCCTACTCATTCATGCTTGTTTGTCATGCCTGCTACTGCTTAGAGTTGAGTCAGGTCTGATTCATCGGGGATGAATCAGAGGTGTGTGAACATGTCCTACTGTGTGTGAGCTAAGTGTGTGAATACGATTTGGTAAAGGTAGCGGTGAGAGGCCATGTAGGAGTACATGGTGGGTTGTCTCATTGCAGCCGTCCTCAGGAACTGAGTTCTGTGTTTGTGATCCATGATTCAGCTACTACCACGCATTGGGCCCGAAACCAATGGACCCTCTCGGCTTCTTGATCACCCTTGTCCTCTGTCCAGGAGTTGCAAGTAGTTTCTGGTGTTTGTAGTATGCTGGAGGCCGTGGGCAGCGCTGACCGGAGGGGTGGGCTGTGATGCGGTAGGCACGTGGCACGGTGTACCGGGCGCCCGTTTGGTGTCTCGGGAACCCTGTTCACATCGTTTGGGGCTGTGAGCGAAACTCCGGCCGGATCTCCTCATGGATGGAACCCGAATAGGCGATAAACCTGGACTAGAGACTTGAGTGTTTAGGCAGGCCATGGCCGACACCCACGTTGGGCCTCCGCTTGAAGGTTGCCGAGTACATGTCGTGTAAACGGCGGTAAGTGGTGAGAGCGTGTGTGAAGAAGTACACCCCTGCAGGGTTAACATCATCTATTCGAATAGCCGTGTCCGCGGAAAAGGACTTCTGGGTTGCTTATATCAGTTCATAGACAAGTGAAAGTGGATACTCTAAAATGCGCAAGATAAGCGTGAGTGCTATGGATGGCGTTCTCGTAGGGAGACGGGAGCGGATCCATAGTGGTGTATTGATATGGTGAATATGTGGACTCGTGTGCGCCACCTCAAAGAGTTACTTGCAGTCGTAGTTCAGGATAGCCACCGAGTCAAAGCTGGCTTGCTGCAGTTAAACCCCACCATCCCCTTTGTTGATAATGGTGCATATGTAGTTAGTTCTGATGTAAGTCTTGCTGGGTACATTTGTACTCACGTTTGCCTAATTTATGTTTTTGCAGAGAGAGATTTCAGTCTCGCTAGTAGTTCTGCGTGGACTTCGACGTTTAGCTTGTTACCTCAGCTACGATCTTGTGCCCTCGGCAGGATCTGATAGATAGTCAGGCTTCTCAGCCTTTTTCATTTATAGATGTCTGTACTCAGACATGATAGCTTCCGCTTGTGCTTGATTTGTATGCTCTGAATGTTGGGTCATGAGACCCCTGTTTGTAATATCTCGCTCCTCGGAGCCTAATGAATAAATACTTGAGTTGTAGAGTCATGTTGTGATGCCATGTTGTATTTGCACATATCGAGCATATTGCGTGTATGTTATTGAAATGCTTGGTATGTGTGGGATCTGACTATCTAGTTGTTTATCCTTAGTAGCCTCTCTTACCGGGAAATGTCTCCTAGTGTTTCCACTGAGCCATGGTAGCTTGCTACTGCTCCGGAACACTTAGGCTGGCCGGCATGTGTCCTTCCTCGTTCCTGTGTCTGTCCCTTCGGGGAAATGTCACGCGATGAATACCGGAGTCCTGTTAGCCCGCTACAGCCCGGTTCACCGGAGTCCTGCTAGCCCAGTGCTACAGCCTGGATTCACTCGCTGATGACCGACACGTTCGTTGATGGGTCATGTATGCCTGTCCCTGTAAGTTAGTGCCACTTTGGGTTCACGACTAGCCATGTCAGCCCGGGTTCTTTGTCATATGGTTGCTAGCGGCACTATCATATACGTGAGCCAAAAGGCGCAAACGGTCCCGGGCCAGGTAAGGTGGCACCCGTGGGAATACCGTGCGTGAGGCCGCAAAGTGATATGATGTGTTACATGCTAGATCGGTGTGACTCAGGATCGGGGTCCTGACATCAAATATGAAAATAACGAAATCCCCAACTCTCTCCGTGGGTCATTGAGTTGCGTAGAATTTCTAGGATCAACCAAAATGCAAAATAAAATATGATATGCAATGATGATCTAATGTATAACATTCCAAATTAAAAATTTGGGATGTTACAATAGATCTAGGCATTATGATCTTTGGTATGCAATCCATAAGTGGCTCTCATAATAGATTCATAAGGTAATTTAATTTTCTTTCTAGGAAAGTGTTCCATGCCTTTCCTTAACGGAAATTGGAATCTAATATTCCCTTCTTTTAATTCAATAATTGCACCAATCGTTCTAAGGAAAGGTCTACCAAGAATAATGGGACATGTAGGATTGCAATCAATATCAAGAACAATGAAACCTACGGGCACATAATTCCTATTTGCAACAATAATAACATCATTAATTCTTCCCATAGATTTCTTAATAGTGGAATCCACATGGTGCAAATTTAAAGAGCAATCATCAAATTCACAGAAACCTAACACATCACACAAAGTTTTTGGAATCGTCGAAACGCTAGCTCCCAAATCACATATAGAATAGCATTCATGATCTTTAATTTTAATTTTAATAGTAGGCTCCCAGTCTTCACGAAGTTTTCTAGGGATAGAAACTTACAATTCAAGCTTTTCTTCATAAGATTGCATTAAAGCATCAACAATATGTCTGGTAAAAGCTTTATTTTGATTATAAGCATGCGGAGAATTTAGCACGGATTGCAACAAGGAAATACAATCTAGCAAGGAGCAATTATCATAATTAAATTCCTTGAAATCCAAAATAGTGGGTTCATTGCCATGTAAAGTTTTGACCTCTCCAATCCCACTTTTATTAATTTTTGCATCAAGATCTAAAAACTCCGAATCATTGGGACGCCTTTTAAGTAAAGTTGACTCATCTCCAGTCCCATCATTATCAAGATTCATATTGTAAAACAAAGATTTAATAGGGGACACATCAATCACTTTTAGATCTTCATCCTTATTGTCATCAAAACTAGAAGAACACACTTTCATAAAGCAATCTTTTTTTGCACGCGTCCTAGCGGTTCTTTATTTGCACTCATCAATGGAAATTCGCATGGCTTTGAGAGACTAATTGATATCATGCTTAGGTGGAATAGATCTAAGTTTCAAAGAATCAACATCAAGAGAAATTATATCCACGTTCCTAGCCAACTCATTAATCTTAGACAATTTTTCTTTAATCAAAGCATTGAAACTCTTTTGTGAACTAATAAATTCTTTAATACTAGATTCAATATCAGAGGGCATCTTATTATAATTTCCATAAGAATTGTTGTAGGAATTACCATAATTATTAGAGGAATTACTAGGAAAAGGCATAGGATTAAAATTACCTCTATATGCGTTGTTACCAAAATTGTTCCTACCAACAAAATTCACATCTATAGATTCATTATTATTCACAATCAAGGTAGACAAAGGCATATCATTAGGATCAGAAGAAACTCTTATTAGCAAACAATTTCATAAGTTCATCCATCTGTCCACTCAAGACGTTAATTTCTTCTATAGCATGAACCTTTTTACTAGTGGATCTTTCGGTGAGACATTGAGAATAATTAACCATAATATTATCTAGGAGTTTGGTAGCTTCTCCTAAAGTGATTTCCATAAAAGTGCCTCCCGCGGCCGAATCTAAAAGATTTGTAGAAGCAAAATTCAATCCAGCATAAAATTTTTGTTTGACCATCCATAAATTCAAACCATGAGTAGGGCAATTGCGAATCATTAATTTAATCCTCTCCTAAGATTGTGCAACATGCTCATGATCTAGTTGCTTAAAGTTTATAATATCGTTTCTGAGAGAGATGATCTTAGCGGGAGGAAAATACTTAGAGATAAAAGCATCTTTGCACTTATTCCATGAATCAATACTATTTTTAGGCAAAGAAGAAAACAAAGTTTTAGCACGATCTCTAAGAGAAAACGGGTAGCTTCAATTTAACAATATCGTTATCCACATCTCTGTTCTTTTGCATATCACACAAATGAACAAAGCTGTTTAGATGGGTAGCGGCATCTTCACTAGGAAGGCCAGAAAATGGATCTTTCATGACAAGATTTAGCAAAGCAATATTAATTTCACAAGATTCAGCATCGATAAGGGAGCAATCGGAGTGCTAATAAAATCATTATTGTTGGTATTGGAAAAGTCACACAATTTAGTATTATCTTGAGCCATCGTGACAAACAATCCAACACACAAGCACACAAGAAGCAAGCGAAAAAGAGGCAAACAGAAAAGAGGGTGAATAAAATGGCAAGGGTGAAGTGGGGGAGAGGAAAACGAGAGGCAAATGAAAAATAATGTAATGCAAGGGATAAGAGTTTGTGATAGGTACTTGGTATGTCTTGACTTGTGCATAGATCTACCTGGCAACAGCGCCAGAAATCCTTCTTGCTACCTCTTGAGCACTGCGTTGGTTTTCCCTTGAAGAGGAAAGGGTGATGTGGCAAAGTAGCATAAGTATTTCCCTCAGGTTTTGAGAACCAAGGTATCAATCTAGTAGGAGACTACACGCAAGTCCCTTGTACCTGCACAAAGAAATAAGAACCTCGCAACCAACGCGATGAAGGGGATGTCAATCCCTTCACGGTCACTTACGAGAGTGAGATCTGATAGAAATAATAAGATAAA